>NW_016108017.1:467679-486536 GCF_001604975.1 Cebus imitator
TCACATCAAGTTAAAAAGCTTCTGCACAGTCAACAAAGTAAAGAGACAACCCACAGAATGGGAGAGAATATTTGCAAACTAACTATCTGACAAGAGATTAATAACCAGAGTATATAAGGAGGTCAAATAATTCTATGGAAAAAAATCTAATCTCTTAAATTTAAAAGTGGATAAAATATTTGAATAGACATTTCTCAAATGAAGACAGACGATTGAAGATGGCATATGAGTAGATGCTCAACATCACTGATCATCAGAGAAATGCAAATCAAACTAAAAAGTGATTGCAGTTTTTGCCATTGAAAAGTAATGGCAAAACCACAGTTACTTTTGCATCAACATAATACAGTAAGATAGCCTTTTACTCCAGTTAAAATGGCTTTTATCCAAAAGTCAGACAATAACACACACTGGTGAATATATGAAGAAAAAGGAACCCTCGTACACTGTTGGTGGGAATCTAAATTAGTATAACCACTATGGAGAACAGTTTGGAGGAACCTCAAAAAACTAAAAATAGTTACCATGTGATCCAGCAATCCTGCTGGTTATGGTATATATACTATATACCCAAAAGAAAGGAAGTCAGTATGTTGAAGAGTTATCTGCATCCCCATGTTTATTGCAGCATTGTTCACAATAGCCAAGATTTGGAGTAACCTAACTATCCTCAACAGATGAATGGATAAAGAAAGTGTAGTATGTATACTCAATGGAATCCTATTCAGCCATAAAAAATAATGAGATTCAATTATTTGCCACAATATGGATGGAACTGGAGATCATTAAGTGAAATAAGCCAGGCATAGAAAAACAAACATGGCATGTTTGTTCTCACTTATTTGTGGGATCTAAAAATCAAAACAATTGAACTAATGGAGATAGAGAATAGAAGGATGATCACTTCTCGGCCTTTTGGCTAAGATCAAGTGTGGAGAATAGAAGGATGGGCCAGGTGTGGTGGCTCACACCTGTAATCCCAGTAATTTGGGAGGCCGAGGCGGGTGGATCATCTGAGGTCGGGAGTTAGAGACCAGCCTGACCAACATGGAGAAACCCCGTCTCTAAAAGAAAAAATAAAGAGAGAATAGAAGGATAGGCTGGCAAGAGTGGAGAGCAGTGGGGGTGATGGTAGGGATGGGTAACGGGTACAAAAAGTAGAAAGAATGAGTAAGACCTAGTATTTGATAGCATAACAGAGGGACAATAATCAATATAATTGCACATTTAAAAATAACTGAATATAATTGGGTTGTTTGTAACACAAAGGATAAATGCTTGAGAGGATGGATTCTCCATGATGTGAATATTACGTATTGCATGCCTGTACCAAAATATCTAATGTACCCCATAAATATATATACCTAGTATGTACCCACAAAAATTAAAAAATAAAAATAAATAAAGTTTACCTATGAAGTGGTTGACAGGATGATAGACACCACAGATATTTGAGTGATTAAATGATTGAACAAGAGAAAAAAATGAATGAAAGGAGGGAAGATGAAGAAAGGAAAATGAAGAACAAAGTATCAACTAAGTTGATCAGTCATATAGTGACAGTAGTAGTAAACACAGTGATTGCTACTAGGCTACTTTAAGTCTTAAAACTTAAAGCAGTCTACTAACTAGTCCCCTCTATTTCTTCTCCCTCTGAGTTTGTTAGATACAATGCTAACAGGGTTACCAAGAAATAATCACATCAGGATACACCTATTTGAAAAAATGTAATCCTAAGACTAGGTGCTTCCTGCCTTATTTCTGTGGGAGTTTAATGACTAGCCAGAATTTCATCCATCCCCAGGTTGGAGGAGGAGAGGACTTTTATGAGGCTCTAAGTTTCAAGCAGGTGATTTCTCCAATATACCTAAAAATCTATTTTTTATTTTCCCTACCACATAAAAGCATTCTTCTACTAAAGTTTTTTCCCTTTTAAATCAATTATTAATGAAATTAATGATTGATTAATAGTATAAATGAGACAAGAGAGAGGCATTTTGCATTTACTATATAGCTTATATTGTCTGTTTGGAGTATTGTTTTTAGATGATTTCAAGAAAAATACTGGATTTTTACTTGTTGAATTCCCTACATCTACTTTCCCCAAACAGAATGTGCACATTGTGTTCATAACAAAGCAAATTTATTTTATTTTAATTTTTTTGAGACAGAGTTTTGCTCTATCGCCCGGCTGGAATGCAATGGTGTGATCTCGGCTTACTGCAAACTGTGCCTCAAGGTGGAAGCAATTCGCCTGCCTCAGCCTCCCAAGTAGCTGGGATTACAGGCGTGCACCACCATGGCCGGCGAATTTTTGTATTTTTAGTAGAGATGGGATTTCACCGTGTTGGCCAGGCTGGTCTTGAACTCCTGACTTCAGGTGATCTGTCTGCCTCGGGCTCCCAAAGTGCTGGGATTACAGGTGTGAGCCACCAAACCTGGCCAAAGTAAATTTATTGATAGCTGTCCACAGAACATTTTATTATTGTCTTAGATTATATTGTGTGGCTTTTATTGATATTTTATTTATTTATTTATTTATTTATTTATTTATTTTTGAGACAGAGTCTCGCTCTGTCACCAGGCTGGAGTGCAGTGTTACATCTCAGCTTACTGCAACCTCTGCCTCTTGGGTTCAAGCAATTCTCCTGCCTCAGCATCACTAGTAGCTGGGACTACAGGTGCATGCAACAATGCCGAGCTAATTTTTGTATTTTTAGTAGAGACACGGGGTTTTACCATATTGGTCATTATGGCCTTAATCTCTTGACCTCATGATCTGCCCACCTTGGCCTCCCAAAGTGCTGGGATTATAGGCGTAAGCCACCGTGCCCGGCCAGATGTTTTATTTTTCAAAAAGCTGTTCATTTATGCAGCCAATAGTTACTGAGATCCAACTATGTGTCAGTTACTGCTTTAGGTACTCAGGATTAACAGTGAAAAAAAAATAGACAAAAATCTCTTCTTTCATGGATCCTACATCCTATTGAGAGGCAGTGGATAATAAGCAGTAGTAATAAGTATAATATGTACTATGCTAGAATGGTGGTAAGTACAGAGAGAAAAATAAAGTTGGGAATGGGGATAGGAAGTGTCAAGGAATTATAATTTTAGCTAAGGTGATTAAAGAAGGTCTCATTGACATTTGACTACAGATCTGACAAAAAGTGTAGGAGTAGGGCATGTGGATATCTGGGCGTGAGGGGTCCCACCCAGGGGAAACAGTTAGTATAAAGTGAGATTATGTTTGGAGTCTTTAAAGAACAACATAGATGCCAGTAAGGCTGGAGTAGAATGAACAAGGGTGGGGGTAGTAGGAAGTGGCGTCATTGAGCTCTTGGGTGACCAGATCATGAAGGTCATAGGTCATCAAAGGGCTTTGTCTTTTACTCTGTGAGATACGAAGCCACTGGCATTCATATTGAGAGAAGCAGTGGAAGAATGGGAGTTCAGAAACCAATTTGCAATTGCAATAATCTATACACAACCAACTTGGGTCAGAATGCTAATTGTGGACCAGTTGAGAAGTAACCAGATTCTAGATATATTTGAAAATAGAGCCATCAGAATTTTCTTAATGGATTGGATGTGGAAAGTGAGAAAGAGAAGAGTCAAAAATGTTGACTAAAAGAGCTAGAAGAATGGAGTTACTATTTTTTAAAGTGGGGAAGACTGTAAGAGAAACTAGTTTGAAAGTGTGATTGACCAGCAGCTCAATTTTTGGACACGTTAAGTTTGAGGGTATTGTTAGACATACAAGTAGAAATTTGTCAGATATATGAATTTGGAGATAAAGGGAGAGGTACGGACTGGAGATACAAATTGCAAGCCTTATCAAATAGATGGTATTTAAAGCCCTGAGATTTCGCGACATTCCTAGGAGAATGTATGACAGAAGAAATGCAAAGACTAAGCCCTGGGACAACATTTAGATGTTAGAAAGATGAGGAAGCACTAGCAAAGGAAGAACTAAAGAGGAAAGATGAAAATTTTGTTTCCAAATAAGCAAGTTGAGACAAATGTGTATGGGGAGGAAGAAAGGAGTGCTTAAGCACAGAATTTACTTCTTACTGACAAGTGTTCTCAGACTATTGCATTCAGGAGTTTACAGGTTTCCAGGGATACTAAAATTGACACAGATTTTGTTTCATCAAATTTTTTTCCAGTGAAATGAGATGTTTTCTTAAGGCACATGAGCATCATGTCTAAAGTACCCACTTAAAGGTTTAGAAAACCTAGGAAAAAACTATTTTCCCCTAGTAACAATATCCAGATTTTAATTTAGTCATCAAAAGATTCTCTAAGTTTAAACTATTCAGGGAAGAAAATTTATCCCTGCTAGTTCATATTGCTTACTGCTTGGCCGGTGAATAGCACAAGGCAAATTGGGAACTCTCTCCAGTGTTTTTGTTGTATTCCTTTGACATTCCAGTAAAGTTCATGTTTTCATGCCCAAAAGGGTAAACTACAGTATGAGCCTAAAATGAGCAAGAACACTTGTTTGCATGTAACCTCATAAACATGATCATAAAGCTGGTTTAATTAGAAAATGCCAAATACTCATAAGTCCAAGGCTTTCTTAGTCCTCAAACAGAAAGTGATGAACTGGTAAATTCAAAACTAAACATCTAGTATCTCAAGGCTGCAGAAATCTCATGCTTCTATTTTAGTATTTTATGATAAAATGTTAAAGTTATCCCATGGTCTTACTTAGAGAATGTCTGGGTTTTTATAAAAACTGTGCCTGTGATAGTAAATTTGTTTTATTATCCTAGAGTCCTCAAAAACCCATAAACATTTGGTAAATATATTTAAAATTATAATTTAACATAATATGCCTCTGATATATTCTAGCAAGCCTTGAGACTATATCAAAAGCCTTTTAGAGTCAAAGCTAACTATCTAAAATTTTTTTGTTTATACATATACATGAAGACCAAGAAAGGAAATTAAGTTGGAAAACTGAGGAAAAGCCAACCTTTTACTGTATACCGTCTTTTCCTAAGTTTATTGACCTCTAAGCAACTAAAAACTTGAGGAAGCTTTGAGAGAAATTAATATTAAACTGGAATATGTTCTCTAGGGTATTTATAAAAATATTATAAAGGATAAAGCTTTTGATCAAAATTAATAAAAGATATTAATTAATCAAACATTAGCTTTTTTTCTTTATTTGAGAAAGGGTCTCATTCTGTTTTCCAGGCTAGATTTACAGTGGCGTGGTGTAATCATGACTCACTGCAGCCTCAACTTCCCAGGCTCAACTGATTCTCCCACCTCCGCCTGCCAAGTGGCTGGTATTATAGGCACTTACCACCATGCCTGGCTTTTTTCGTTTTTTAATTTATTGTAGAGACAGGGTCTCACTATGTTGCTTAGGCTAGGAAACCTTGGTTTTAATCCTGGCCCTTTCTATTAAATTAAATTAGTGTCAGTTCTAATATCTCAAGGCTGCAGAAATCTCATGCTTCTATTTTAGTATTTTATGATAAAATGTTAAATTAGTGTCAGTTCTAATATCTCAAGGCTGCAGAAATCTCATGCTTCTATTTTAGTATTTCTCTATTTGTAAACTAGTGAGGACTCCTTTTTTATTCCCAAGATATTGTTAGAAATATCCAGATAATTTATGAAATAGTTTCCAGATGCTAGAATCTTCTATAAAACTACTGGATGGTAATAGCAATGATAGATGGGATATGTGAGTAATGAAGATTTAATATAAGAGATGTATCATTCCCTTTTTAAAATAGAGTAAAAATGCTGATAAATAATGCCTGTATATGGCAGTAGTCAATATTTAGATTGGCTATTAATGTATGTATTTACTTAACCAACAGAAGGAGACCTTGAACTTTATGATGATACATTAATACATATAAGTGATCAAAATCTTTATAAAAAATAATATCCTAGTATTTCTAGCTCTGAAAGTTGGAGCTCAATGGATAAGGCAGCCATTGGTTTTCTTTAAAATGTCATGTCTTGTTCCTGTCCTACAAAATAAGATTATTTGACTACTGTCTATAAGAATGCTCACATTAAAACAGCTACATAATATCTTGGTTTTATATTTGTATTCTGCATTAATAATTGTAGTGATATGCAAGTAATTTGAGGAGAGCTCAAATGAGCTCAAGAATTATCAAAATCATTTTGAATAGTTAAGGTAGAAAACCCTGGAAAAATGTTCCTGAAGGTTTTGGTTGAATAGTTTGGGGTTTTCTTAAAAACCATGAGTAAATATATATTTGTTCTTTAAAATAAGATTCAGGAATATGTATGTGGTAATACTGATGATAATATTGTGGAAGAATTGGCTTAATTATGGGATAAAATAGCCAGCTACAGTCAGTTCTGTTATAATGTGACATACAGAGTCCTAAAAATCACTATCCTATGCAAATGGAGACAAAGTGGTTAGGGGCACTACTCTCAAAAACATGCTCGGTGACACACAAAAGGATGGTAAAACTAGGTTTCAACCACAGTAATGAATATAGCACTTTACCTTGAAAAAATCTTAAAGTTTTCTTGTGGTGGTGGGCAACAGACTAGTTTGTAAGTTTATTGTGAATTGATAGAAGGAGGGTTATTTAAAATCAGATAGAATGTTGTTACAACAGACATGTTTGAGTGTGGCTGATAACACTCATGCAGTGAACTTAGGCAGCTGGTAGATGTTTGAGGTGTATATGAATATGAGCATTTTGTATATTAGATTAAATTAGCATCAGTTCTAACTTTATGAGTTAGATGAACATGGCTTATTGAATAGAGTTTTCTTTGTTCATTTAGTGTTTATTACAGATGAAATTGTGCATAAGCAATCACAAATTTTGTGATATGTGCAAATTGTCCCCTAAAATAAATCAATTGTGGTGGAACATTAAAGTTTTCAAAGCAAACATTGTAACAGAACTGACCTTTCTGCCAATCCGATGTAGTCAAGCTTGCCCATTAGAAAGAAGCTTGCATTATTAGCCAATTAAATGCAAAAACTTCATTTACATTTGAACACTTTCCTAATATTCTTTTGGAAGTTGTTATTTGGGTCTCAAAACTGATATGAATAAAATAAAAACAAGTACTTAAGTTCTCCAGCTAACCTACTAAAATCAATTTTTATGTTACTCTTATGAGCTAGATTTTGATTAGCAGTAACATTTTTTTCGTTTGGGAGATTAGTTATCAATTCCAAGTTGAAGTGCTAGACCACAATTCCTGCTGTAATTTGAAGTTGGAATTACTAATTTGATCTTTTCTTTTCCATATTCTAGCACAGTGGAGATTTGTTTACTTCTGTGAAGGTGGTTCCTAGGCAGTGCTGCCTCTTAGGTTTGCGCAAATTGTCTGTACCCAATTAATTCCTAGGTTTACCTGACTTGTTATGGTTGATCTGTAGTTATTTCATAAAATTTCCAGTAGATGGCAGTAAATTTCTTCAATAAGGGATTCCCTTTCTAATTTGTGCAAGTCATTTGTATAGGCAATTGTCACAGTTGCTGTTCCCAGTTTATACAGTCAAGTTCTGTGGAAATTGGTGCCCGAGAAGCCCAGAGTAGAGTATTCTAAAATGTGATATCCACGCTATAGGTTGATGTTAATCAGCCGTAAGGCCATGTTAGTCTTAGCACACCACTGTGGTGGTTGGACAATCGGATGGGAAGTAGGAATGATTTTTAGATTCAACCAGGACATCTGGAGAGATAAAAGGCAGATTGAACACAAGCATCTAATTATACTCCTCCAGAAACTGTACTAAACTAGTAAAGGTATTTTATTTTAAAGACATGATCCTTCAAGGAGAATGAGAAAGAAGAAAACACTCATACACACACACAAACACAAATTGAAAGCTGAAAAGCAGAGTGTGGCAAATGACATAGCTCACTTAAGAAAGCCAAATCTTAATCTGGCTATGAAGAAAGCTAAAAATGAAGCCGATCTTTACCACAGAATCTTCAGCTCAGGAATTGAGCCAGACACATGTGGCAGTAGATCCCCAGGCCTCCTCTTTTTCCCCATTCCACTGAACAACTTTTCTTCCTACCTATACCTCCACCTTGGTATAAGACTCCAAGTGTACTCTTTGCAGGAAAAAAAAAGCCCAAGAATCTTTCAACTGGGAGATACTAGGCAAAATTGAGAACAGGGCATTTTACCGCATATGAGGGAATTAAGTGAATATGTGCACATAGAATGATGAAACTCCTCCACCTTTCTCCTCTCACTTGCCTTTACTTTACAGTCAAGGGATTAGAAGAATACCTTGGGTATTTAGCCCAAGAAGAAAGATCTAAGGATACCAACTTTCCCAAGAAAAACCTGAAAGAGAGAGACTAACTTACACACACACACACACACACACACACACACACACACACACACACGAGAAAGAAAAAGGAAAAAAAATAACTTGGAGTTATAGAGACTAGGCAGGGAACAGAAAACTTGTTAAAAATGATTAGTATCCTCAGAAAGATAGGATATTACATACATGAAACAAGAACAGAATGTTTTACAGAGTTGAGCTTTTATCAAAAAATTGCAATATAAAACTCAATAGAAGTGTTGGAAAATGGAAATGAGAAAATATCTCAGAAAGTAGAGAGAGAAAAAAAGATAAAATAAGGAGAGGACCAGTCTAGGAAGTTGAATATCAAAACAGTAATTCCAAAAAAAGTAAAAGAAAGGGAGCAAAACCCTGGCAAAATAATTTAAGGAAATTTCCCACCACTGAAACATATGTGATTCCAGATTGAAAGGCTTACTGAGTTCCCATGACAAGGCACATTTCGTGAAATTTTATTTTATTTTATTTTGAGACAGTCTCAGTCTGTCACCAGGCTAGAGTGCAATGGCACGATCTCAGCTCACTGCAACCTCCGCCTCCCAGATTCAAGCGATTCTCCTGCTCAGCCGCCCAAATAGCTGGGACTACAGGCTTGCACCACCATGCCCAGCCAATTTTTGTATTTTAGTAGAGATGGGTTTCACCATGTTGGCTAGAAGGGCCTTGATCTCTTAACCTTGTGATCTGCCCGCCTCGGCCTCCCAAAGTGCTGGGATTACAAGCATGAGCCAACATGCTCGTCCAGCCCGTGAAATTTCAAATTGTCTCTGGTGACAGAGAGACAATCATATAAACCTGCAAAAAAAAAAAAAGTAGGGGGGGAATTGAATTGTATACAAAAGATCAGAAAGGCTTTGGACTTCCCATAAGCAATATCAGAAGCTAGAGAATGATGGGGAATGCCCTCAAAATTCTGAAGGAATTTTTTTTCAGCCCAAAGTTGTATATTTAGCTTTAAACCATTAGTCAAGTATGAGGATAGCATAAAGACATTTTCAGACATTCAAGACTTAAAAAAGATCACCTCCTACACATCATTTCTCTTGAAGCTAATGAAGGATGTTTTACTAAAAATGAGGACAGGAGTTCCATCCAGCACAGGGTAGAGAAAAAGGGAACTTTTAGTAGAATGCTATAGAGAGAACCAAGTTTAATGGCTCTGTACAAGATGTAAAATAAAGACAGCCAGTTCAGACTGCAGCAGCTGATAAGGCTGTAGGGAGACTTTACAAGAACACAAAATTGATAAACTAAGTCAATCAATTGAAAGAATGGGAAGTGCATTTGTGGTTGAATTAACAATAAGCACATAGGTATCTAAGCAAATGAATAATACAAGAGAACACTATAAGAGAAACAAAAAAGTAGTTCAGGACATAGAGAACACTTCTATAGCACTTTTTAACATATTGGGCTCTTTACATATATGAACTTTTTAATCCTTGGAAACCCAGGAGGTAGATAATGTTACAGTGAGTATTTTGTGGATAAGGAAACTGAGGCATAGAGAGGTGAAGTAACTTGCCTAAATAGCTAGATAGCCAGTAAGTGGCAAAGATAGGATATAAACCCTGAAAGTATGCCTTCAAGTCCATGCTCCTCACCGCTATGCTGCAGTCTACATAGGTATTACTCTGTGACTGGAGTCTAAATAGCATATATAGTCATACTATTGTTTGCCCTTATGAAAATTACTATGTAACTTTATAGGGAGGGTGAGGGAGTAGGAGTATGTATGCACCTACTGGGTAGTGATGGAGGAGGAAGGATTCAGATTCTCCTATTTCATAGTAGAAAGTCAATAGATAATGTCTAAAATAGAAAAATTTTTAAATATCAGTAAAGCCATATTCTTCAATATTTGATTAACTACCAAAACAATTGGCTAAGAGAGATTAAAGTGGTTGCTTCTGCAGAAGGAAATATGTTAAAAGAGGAGGGCTGGGGATTGCTGTTTGTTTTAACAAGCTGTAGAACCAGTTGACTCTAAACCGTGTGCATATATATATAGTTTCTTTTTTAAGACAGGTTGTCATTCTGTCACCCAGGCTGGAGTGCAGTGGCATGATCACAGCTCACTGCAGCCTCAAACTCCTGGGCTCAAGCAATCCTCCCATCTTACCCTCCCAGGCAGCCTTAATGCAGGTGCATACCACCACACCCAACCAATTAAGGGTGTTAAATCCCTAGATTTTAGGGAATTAAATGGAAGGGTATGTTACACTGATGACAGCAGGTGGGTTTCACACTACTAAAATATACTGTTTTTAAAATTAGCAAAGTCTCTTCTCATTCTATAGACACTTGTAGTAAGACATTAAGTTAGCTATTAAAACAGCTTAGTTTTTCCTTATCTAAAGTAAGGAAGATAAATTGAATCTGACAAAACAAGACTAAAAACTTCTTGACATTTTTAAGTTAAATTATTATAATCTAATAGACAATCGAAATAGCCTCTATTAGAAGCTTCAGGAATGTTTTCCAAAAAAAAGGTATTTTCTTGTCTTTGCCTCTTTGTTAAATAAAAATTCCGCTGAAGAAATGCTATGGAACAAGATTTCTGTAATCATAAATGCTGTGGCTGTGATTTAATGTATCATTTTGATTGTATTTCTGCCAATGAATTCAAAACCCATAGACCATGATAGTAAAATACGTAAGATTTCCACATAGGTCTCTCATAGACTCACAGCAGTCTTTGCTCACATGAGAAGATCCAAAAATGCAATTTTTATACCTAGGGTAGGAATATTTTTACTGTGTTTCTTGCAATGTCATAAAATTAGAATTCAGAAAAAAGTGAGAAAAATTCTCTGTAAGTCATTTTATTTCACAATTTTCCAAGTAGTATTAGTGGTGAGCCTATCAAATATTAGGCTAACAAAATAATTCTCTTTCAGCTCTTAAAGTACTTTAGGTTACAGATTTGCCAGTGATCTGCATGAGAATAAAATAAATAAAATCTGAACTGCAGGGTTATTGGACAAGTTTTATATTTCAAACTGTTATTTTATGAATTCAGACTACTTTCTAATGTTCTATTATTTGGCCTTAAGATTTTCTTTATCTCTTCTTTCCCCCAAATGTTGGGGAAATTATTCTTCATTATGTTCACAATATTTTTTTTTAACTGAGGTTCCATATTTTTAGTGTTTCTCTGTAAAGTAAAGCAAGTTTCTGTGCTTGTTCAGTACTAGTTGTAACATTCTATTTGATTTGAAGTGATAGGCATCATAGATACTTTTATAACTAAAAACAGCTTCCTCTCACTTTATTATTATGACTATTCATAAAATTTACTCAATTTAGAAACGAAGTTAAAACCAAAACAGCACACTTGAGTTATTCCCAGTTATGCTCTCATTCACTATTTGGTTAACATCCTTCCCCAGTAACAAGCACATTCTAAGTTTTCAGTATATCAGCTGGTGTTTAGCACTGACCAAAAGTTTTGACACTTTAGTGGCTATCTCCATTCTTTACCAACCTTTTCTAAAAAGTAGTTTATATGTGCTCAATAATTTTTTATTTCTTTTTTTTTTTTTTGAGACAGCCTCTTCTCTGTCACACAGGCTAGAGTGCAGTGGCTCCATCTTGGCTCACTGCAATCTCTACCTCCTGGGTTCAGGCAATTCTTCTGTCTCAGCCTCCCAAGTAAATGGCATTACAGACATGTACCACCACACCTGGCTAATTTTTGTATTTTTAGTAGAGACAGGATTTCACCATGTTGACCAAGCTGGTCTCGAACTCCTGACCTCAGGAGTTCTGCCTCAGCCTCCCAAAGTGCTGGAATAACAGGTGTGAACCACTGTACCTGGCCTCAATAATTTTTTAAATTACCCTGAAATCTGGTTTTATCTGCCACTGAAATTACCCCCAGGTACCAGAGATTTGATAAGTTTCAGAACTTTCATTTCTTTTTTCTTTTTTTTAGATGGGGTCTTGCTTTGTGGCTAGGCTAGAGTACAGTGGCACATGACATGATCATAGCTTACTGCAGCCTTGACCTCCGGGGCTCAAGTGATCCTCCCCCACCTCAGCGTCCCAAGTAGCTGGGACTACAGGCATGTGTCACCACAGCCAGATACTTTTTTTAATTAACTTTTTTGTGGAGATGGGGTCTCACTCTGTTGCCCAGGCTGGTCTCAAATGCCTCACCTTAAGTGATGTTCCCACCTTGGCCTCCCAGAGTGCTGAGAATACAGGTAAAAGCCATCGCATCTGGCCAAGTTTCGTAACTTTAGTCCTCGTCACCTTCTAACTCTCTTCATGGCTTTCAGTGATTGACTTCCCTTTAAAACTTCTCTTTTTTGACTTCTGTGACATTTTTTCCTCTATTGCTTATGTTCTGCCTCACTGTACTTTTTAAAGTATTTCCCACTTTTTAAATGGAGATGTCTAAAGGTCTTACCCTTACCCTTCTTTTTCTTTGTCCTTTCTCTGTAGTTGACTTCACTTTTATTCATGTTTTCAAATGTCATCCCTATGCCACTACCTTTTAAATCTCTATTTTTGGCTTCCACTTCTCTTCTCAGTTCCAGACCATAATTCACAATCGGTCATCTGAACAGCTGTACTAGAATGTTCAAAACTGAAGCCATTATCTTTGATTAGTTTCCCTTCTTTGTTCCTTCCCTCCCCAGCAACATATTCTCATGTGATGGCTGCTTCTGTTAATATGACCACCATCCTTCTAGTCATTCTAACTTTACATTGCTCCTTTGTTTCTACCTAAATATATTAATAGCTACTCATCTATCTCTTCCTGTTTCCATTTTTATCCCTCTATATTAACTCAATTCACTGCTTATTTGGCATTATCTTCGATCACTAATTGAATCATACTACTTTCCTTGTTTAAACACTTTTACTGGATCTCCATTGTCTGTAAGATGAGGTTCAAATTTGCAGTGGCACTAAAGATCCTATATATTCAAACCCAGATTTAGCTCGTTAAGATTGTCTTTTTTTTTTTTTTTTTTTTTTTTTTTTTTTTTACCTACGACAGGTATGTATTCTAGGTTCTGGTCATGCAAGACTGCTTCAGATTCCCTAGGCATTCTTATAAACATGGGCTTTTGTTCACATAAGGCAAAAACCTGGAATATCTTTCTCTATACTTCCATCTTCATTTCCACCTTCCATATGTAGAAATCCCATTTATCCTAAGGGCCCAATTAGATATCACCTCTTGGCAATCTTTTTCTTTATTCACTAATCAGAATTCATTAGCATTTTTATCTGTGATAAACAGTACTTTTTGTACTTCTAATATTTGGATGTATGTCCTTATGTTTTCAGTTAGTTGCTGGTATGTGTCATCTTTACTAGATTGGAACCTTTTAGATGGTAGGATTGTTTCTTACCTTGTTATCACCATAGCAGGTTGTTTTGTGCATAATTGCAGGCTGTGTGAGTGACTAGTAGTTGAGCAAATGACTGATACTAGACATCTAAAATGCATTAGAGAAATGCTTTCTTGACTCTTTCAGGTGAAGCATGTCGAAATGAAAAATAATCTTAGATGTGGGTAGTATTTTTTAATCCTGAAAGGAAAACCATACCCACTTCAGAGAAAATCACTTAGTAATGAAATTAGAGAATTACTAAATATCATTGCATAGCCACAGGGCTATAAGCAGTATAGTCACAACTGTTGGTTTTGATAAATACAAAGTTGGTAAATGCCATTGTCCAAGTTAACAAGTCACAGTATCAAGTGTGCATGGTTGTGAATGTCAGATCTGAACTCTGTGCTGTTGGTTGATATCGTAACCATAGTTGTGTTAGTAAGATATTTGTGTTTAAGATTTTATTGCTAGTAAATCACTTTTGTTAAATATTTTCTTATATCTATAGAGAATGGAAAGAGAAATTATCTTAGTGAAAGGAAATGACCATTTTGTTCTTTTTGCTGCATTTCACAAAATGAATATTAGGTTATTTATAGCAAAAGCATGCATTAAGTTATTAAGAGATTAATTAGTATATAAAAACCACACAAGAAGATTTAGCAGTTATTTCACAGAAAGAGAGTTTACTATTTCAGGAAAGAAAATGGGTACCCATAACTAGAACACATTCTGTCTGGAAGGATACTTTTACCAGTGACAGTGCTGGGTAGTGGAAATGGCACCAGCTTTGAAGTTGTCTTAACCTGGATTCAAATTCCATATCCTGTCATCATGAACCTTGAACCTCAGCTTCTTTGTCAGGTGAGATTTTTATTGTGATTCAAAAGAATAGAGGTACAATAACATAAACTTTTATTTGAGGCAGAGTTCAGTTTGCTCTGACTCATAAAATCATGGAACCAATAAGATAATAGAGTAGGTATTATGCTTCTCATCTTGCTTGGACAGGTTTAACTCAGCCTATTAAAGAAATTTGAAGCTGGGCATAGTAGCTCACTTCTGTAATCCCTGCTACTTGGGAGGCTCAGGTGGGAGGATTGCTTTGGTCCAGGAGTTCAAGGTTGCAGATCATACCACTGCACTCCAGCCTGGGTAACAGAGCAAGACCCAATCTCTAGAAAAAAAAAAAGAAGAAATTTGAGGTGTGACATCTCCGAAAGCATTCTATCTCTGTATCTTGTGACTTTGTTGATTAGTTTTTCTCCATTTTCACTTGCCACTTCCTGTCTTCTTAAGTATAGTCATAATTCACCAGTCTGTTATGTAATGAAGGTAGAAGGATGGGGGTGGGCTTGTTTATAATGCATCTTAAAATATATTTTGGAGACTTGTCCTAGGCCCTTGACTACCCAGAACCTTTTCTGAAAGGAAAAATAAATAATTCAAATAAATTGATCAAAATTAGCTAAATATTTAGTTGCATATGTGCATGTGCTCTCTTTTTTGGTAGCCCAAGATTGGCTCTGCTGTTTATCAAAACCTTTTAAGTTTACATTTCAAGCGGAAGGATTTATAAATCAGATTGGTGGAAAATCTGGTTTAATTTTGTGTGGAAAACAGACTGTAGCTGCCTCGAGGGATGAAGTATTTGTTTTGTTATACCCCCCCCTTGGCACCCACCTGCCAACTGGTCTCTATAGTAACAGTGCTTAACCAAGAATGCTCCCTAGTTTCTCATAAAGCTGTTGTGTTCATTTGATCATTCTGGTTATTTTTATTTTATTTTATTTTTTTTGGTGAGACAGACTCTCACTTTGTCACCAGGCTGCAGTGCAGTGGCGCCATCTCAGCTCACTGCAACCTCTGCCTCGCAGGTTCAAGCAATTCTCCTGCCTCAGCCTCCCGAGTAGCTGGGACTACAGGCACGTGCCACCACACCCAGCTAATTTTTATATTTTTAGTAAAGACGGGGTTTCACCATGTTGGCCAGGATAGTCTCAATCTCTTGACTTCGTGATCCACCTGCCTCGGCCTCCCAAAGTGCTGGGATTACAGATGTGAGCCACCACACCTGGCCCGTGGTTACTTTTGTTTCTGTAAAATTTAAAGCCTATTTTCTTTCCTGTTGTTTTCAGATATTTGCATGTTAATAGTTTTCATCATTTCAATTGATTTTTTATATAGCATAACAGGAAACCTCCATTCATTTCACTTTTAAAAAATTCTCCTTACAACATTCCTATTTTGTCTGTGTTTAACATGTTCTAACTCTGAAGAGTAGGGAATAACATAGGAAAAATTCAAGGTAGAAAAAAGTACGTAGAACATAAATTCATAGGATGAGAAGGAAGTAAAAGTGGCTGAATTAAAAAGAGAATTGATAATAGAAGAAAGATAATTATCAGTTAATTTTTTTCCACTTAAAGGCCTTTAGGTTTCTTTCTCACTTTAATCAGATTAGTGCCACCAAAGAGTCAAAAAGGTATTTAAACAAATATAATTAATTTTTGAAGGTAGGAATTATAAAAGAAGTATTCATTCAGATATATGTATTAGGAACCAGATGAGCTAGGGATAGAGCTAATGAGATAATACATTGGATGTGCCTTAAGTGGGGAAAAAAATACATTTAAAAGCAGAATATCATTAGCAGTGCATATAACAGTTGGCTAGAAATAGCCTTGGAGTAGCCACTAAAAGCTAGAAAGTTTCACAGTGGTAGATAGGCTCCCTGAAAGAAACTGTATGCCAAATAGGAGAAAGGAGAAAATTTGGCCTCTTTTAATAGGTTTTGACATAAGTGATATAGTTTAGAAAAGAGATACAATAAAATACAGTAAAAGATGAGCTTTTATAACTGTGTTACTCAAGTTAATAAGTTAGAATTAGCTGGGTACCATGGCTCATGACTGTAATCCCAGCACTTTAGGAGGCCAAGGCAGGATTGCTTGAGGTCAGGCGTTCAAGACCAGCCTGGCCAACGAGGTGAAACCCCGTCTCTACTAAAAACACACACAAAATTAGCTGGGCATGGTGGCAGGCACCTGTAATCCCAGCTACTCAGGAGCCGGAGGCAGGATAATCGCTTGAGCCCAGGAGGTGGAGGTTGCAGTGAGCAGAGATTGTGCCTCTGAACTCCAGCCTGGGCAATAAGAGCAAGACTCTGTCTCAAAAAAAAAAAAAAAAAAAAAAAAAAAAAACAACTATATTCTCAAAATCAGTGTTGTGGGCTGTCACATTACCAATCAGATGGAAACCACTTTATTTCCTTATATGAGGGAGAAAAAGGTATCTCCAATTCTTTAACAGATATCCCTGTCTAATTTCTCTCTGTGGCCTTGAGAAATGTCATAGTGGTTGTGTGAATTTGCCTTTAGTTACTAATGAATGTTTCCTTATCAGATTTATTAATCTCTTTTTATTCTCTCAATTTTGTTCATCCATAAAATATCACTCAAATATTAGACTTTACTGAGATGAAGCTATTTTTCACCTATTTTTGTTTTTTGTCAGTATGACATTTTAACTCATTTATGCCTAATGTTATATTATTGGAATGGTAAGTTTGTGGGACTTATTTATATCCTATTGCTCAAGGTCATCTCCAAAGTCTGATTTTTCGCAAAAGAAATTGCAACTTCCAGCATAAATAGGTTAAGATCAGCATGTCAGATACATTATTTAGTTTTAAATGAGTTCAAAAACCCAAGTTTACTTTACCTGTGGGGCACACTTACCTGTTGATAGTAACCACTGTTGAAGATAGGTTACAAAATAGTATATAATCATAATTCTTGACTATATTCAAAACCAGATTATTTATCTTTTCTGAGAATTACTTTTCTACTCACTGAAACAAACTTCTCCTAGAGGATTTTTAAGTTTTTCATTAGTAGTAAATTTTTCTCTGTAGTTTCAGCAGTGATACATTTAGATAACATATTTTACTGCCAAGAGAAAATATGTTAACCCTTGTGATAGAGAAAAAAACTTAGCTTGTTTTTAAAGCAACGGTAAATCCATCTTTGAATGTAGTATTTGTGCTGCTGAACTACATTATGTTTTCTTTGTGGGATCATTGTTTTGGAATTGATCATGAATTGATTAAAGACCTTGCATAATTCTATGCCTTTTATAACATTGCTTTTGCCTTTTCTGGGTATAATATCTAATTCATTTCTTATGGTGTTGAATTTTTTTAATAATAGTAATAATTTTTTACTGCATGTGCAGTAATTTAAAGGGAAGTTTTAACCTCTTGAAAGTTATTTTTCTTATTTAATGACATTTTCAAAAACTAAACATGATTATTTATGGGTTTTTCATGTCCACAATGTTTTACACTTGGTAAAAGATAATTCATTTATTGTAACTTTTTCTTTTTTTGAGACGGAGTTTTGCTCTTGTCACGCAGGCCAGAGCACAATAACACTATCTCGGCTCACTGCAACCTCCGCCTCCTGGCTTCAAGCCATTCTCCTGCCTCAGCCTCCCAAGTAGTAGCTCGGATTACAAGCATACACTGCCACTCCCAGATAATTTTTGTAGTTTTGGTGGAGTCAGAGTTTCACAGTGTTGGCCAGGCTGGCCTAAACTACTGACCTCAAGTGATGTGACCGCGTCTGTCTCCCAAAGTATTGGAATTACAGGCGTGAGCCACTGCACCGGCTGCAACTTTTAAAAGATAAAAAAAAAATACATGTCATCACATAGGAACTTTAAAAAATAATCCTTCTAAAAAATATAGGCAGGCCAGGCAAGGTGACTCACGCCTGTAATCCCAGCACTTTGGGAGGCTGAGGCAGGCGGATCACGAGGTCAAGAGATCGAGACCATCCTGAACAGCATGGTGAAACCTCATCTCTACTAATAATACAAAAATTAGCTGGGCATGGCAGAGCATGCCTGTAGTCCCAGCTACTTGGGACGCTGAGGCAGGAGAATTGCTTGAACCTGTGAGGCAGAGGTTGCAGTAAGCCAAGATCATGCCCCTGCACTCCAGCCTGGCAACAGAGCAAGACTCTGTCTCAAAAAAAAAAAAAAAAAAAAAAATATTTAAAAAAAAAAAAAAAAAAAAAAAAAGGCAATATATTTTAAAATATAATATTTGAAATAAAAATGTAATATAACCAGCATCATAAAAT
>NW_016108017.1:486801-516487 GCF_001604975.1 Cebus imitator
TTTGTAATGCTGGTTTTTCTACTTTATTTCTTTATATAAAAGATAGGGCCTGATTAAATTCATTGGCCTATTTAATATTAAATATGTTAAGAAATGGAGGAGGAAAATAAGTAGCCATTGAACTGAGAAAAAGGGGCCCCTCGTTTTCTCTTGAATTTGATTTATTCCAAACAACACAAAAGTTGGGGGTAGACTACTGATACTGTGAATATGTTTCTTCTCCTTTCCTTACTCAGTCTATTCCCTTCTCCCTTAAAACACACACACACACACACACGCGCGCGCGCACACACACACACACCCCTCCCTCTCCCCTGGCCCGTCCATGTCCTAGGACACAGATGTTTCGAAACTGCTCACACATCCCATAGAGTGATCATTTTCAAGTCGGAAGCTGTGTCTCAGATTCTGAGTGATACAGCTCTCTCCAGTTGCTGAAACAAAGGAAAAAGCACATAAGTGGAATGTTCTTTTGAAAATTCAGTGTATTGTTCCAAGAAATATATACATTGTTGCATCTGGATTAATACACACTGAAGAAAGGAGCAATAGCTTCTGATAAACCTAATTTGGAACAATATGCAAGCTCCTTTATAAAATTAATTATGTTATAGAAAATTTGGAAAGTATAGAAAGCTATGAAGAGGAAAATAATCCCCAAAATGACAATTAAAGATAAATTTGGAGTAGTTTAGTGTACCTTAGTGGTTAAGGGAAAGCAATCCAGGAGCCAGCTAAAGCATGAATTCTGGCTCTACCACTTTGTGACTTTGGGCAAGTTACTCACTTAACCTGTGTCTCCATTTTCTCATCTGTAAAGTAGGCAAAATAATATAATTTGCTTCTTAGGTTGTATATTTTAGAACTCTTGTTTCCGTAGGAAATTACTGTTAGAATTTTTCTTTTTCCTTTTCTTTTTTTAAATGCTTGTTGACAATCCTTTAGAGTTCTACTGGATTTTGGTGTGCTTGTTAGTTGTAAGGAAATAATGGAAATTGAATGATGTCAACTGCCTGCAGTAGTATTTTGAATTACATAGTACATATATGTGTCTTTGTATCAGTGGTATGCCAAAGAGTGATTGTAACATAAGATCTATGGTTTTTCTAAATATATTTTATAAAAACGGTAGCCCATAGTTGCAAATGTTCTTTAAAATGAAGGCAAAAACAAATGCCTAATGACCGTTATTTCTACTGAAACTGAGTGTTATCTGCATTATATGAGAAAAATGGACTTCTGTGTTAGTTGTGACAGCACATTAGCTTAATAAGAAATCCATAAGCCTAATAGGTAAGTATGTGTGTGTGTTTATGTATATATATACATAATTATGTATGTGTATATATGTAAAAATGTATGTATATGTATATAAATATATATATAAATATGTATTTAAAACCACTGAAGAAAATGAGTTTGTTTAAATTCCGTTTTTAAGTGAGGAATTCCAATATCACAGGCATGTCCTTGGCTCTATGAGCACATTAAGAGGTAGTATCCAGTAATATCCAACAGTATCCCAAAATACTTTTAGTTGCTTTTCATTGTTTATTAATGAATTTTTGTAGAAATAGAAGTGTTGCTTTTGTTCTTGTAGTATAATCTTTTTCATATGATGAAGTAAAAGTAGGAAAGGATTTCATTGTATTTTCCCATTTGGATTTTGCTTATTTTTCTTTGACCTGTAGTCTTATTCACATGAAAGCTTGAGTTTCTCAACTCAATATCAGGAGACTGATATTTGATTTTGCCTACTCCTTAAAATACTTCCTCCTAGACAATTGCCATTCCAAAAAAAAAAAAAAAAAAAAAAAGCAGTCTGCTAAGTCATCTTAGTGGGAAGAGCAAAGTAAAACTCTAGTGATTAACCAGAAGTTTTAAAAATATTTTGTGGCTATCATAATTGTTACTTATTTGACATGGCCCTTTCTAAACACTTGCAAGTACTTTGCTAACTATATGAATTAATACTTCTTTAAGAGAGCAGAAGTGTGTATGTTATGTGTGTCTGTGTATTGTGCTGGCATCCCGTCTTTATAAAAATGAAATTAAATAAAATTTTAATGGCATTTCTGAATAAGTGGGTGACTTTGGTGTTTGTCATTCAGATTATAAACAATGGTTTCCTTTTTAAATATGAATTCTAAAAAGAATGCAGTGGGAAGACCCACATATCAGAATGCCAATCTTGTTTATGGGGAAACCTGAAAAGACACTGTTGATGATTAGAAGAAGCTGAGTTTATATGATCATCTGGTGTTCAAAAGAGGAAACACACTAACAGCATGGTGTAACCTGAGTTAGTTTGCTTTGAGATGTGTTTTCTGCTTGGAAGAGGAGAATATGGGTATTAACAGGGTGGCTTGTTCATTAATTTATTTGATAAGGAATAAAATTGATATGCAAGTTTTTTGTTTTTTGTTTTGTTTTGTTTTTAAGACGGAGTTTTACTCTTGCTGCACTGGAATGCAATAGTGCAATCTTGGCTCACCTTAACCTCCTTCTCTCGGGTTCAAGCAGTTCTCCTGCCTCAGCCTCCCAAGTAGCTGTGATTACAGGTGCCCCCCACCACCACACCTGGCTAATTTTTGTGTTTTTAGTAGAGATGGGGTTTCACCGTGTTGGCCAGGCTGGTTTTAATCTCCTCACCTCAGGTGATCCACCTGCCTCGGTCTCCCAAACTACTGGGATTACAGGCGTGAGCCACCGCACCTGGATGTAATTTTTAATTATATACCACTAGCTTATTTTTGTGCCCATTGATTTTCAAAAAGATCATGCATTTATGGTTTCAGGATTTCTTAATGGCTAGCATATTGAATTGTATACCTGTACCAAAGTCAGAATCCCATAATATTACTTTTTTATGGGATGGAGGGAAATACATTATCTGCATTCTTCAAAATTCAGAAAGTATACTATTTGGTTGATTCATAACTAGGAAAGAAGAATCTCACAGCCTTTTAGAAACACAATATTTGTCGATATTGAATTTTGAAACTATCATAGGTGTAGCTTCCGGGAGTTCACTTATCCCTGTTTTCAGACCATTTATTTATTCAACAGATACTTAGTAAGCACTCACTATGTGGCAGACAGTATACTTAGCATTGCAGGTACAGCAGCGAACAAGGCAGTATAGTCTCTGCCACTGCTCAGATTCTGAGTGATACAGTTCTCTCCAGTTGCTGAAACAAATGAAAAAAGCACGTAAGTGGAATGTCCTTTTGAAAATTCAGTATATTGTTCCAATAATGTGTACATGGTAAGGGTACGGTGGCAGCAGGGACTTTGTCTTATTTCCCACTTATCCCCAGAGTTTAGGAAAATGCCCGACATTAGTCAGTACTTAACATTATGCCTGACATTAGTCAGTACTTAAATGGTAGATGGATGGATGAATATATTTCACTCATCAAACCTTTTTAAAGTATTTAGAGTTAGGAGGACTTTAGCTTAACTTAAGGACAGGGGCCATAGGATATCTATTTTCTGACGCCAGAGCCTAGCACTGTGTATGTTATGTGCTGAAATAAGAACATTAAGGAATTCATCTCCATCTTGTGCAGTTTCAAGTAACTTACTGAAGCCAATATAATTAAATGCCAAGGAAAGATAGTCCTTTCATCATTTACCCAGTTAGGACCTACTTCTACTGGTGGGATCGTGGTCAGTAGAAGTTGCTTCTCAGAGTAATTTCCACTTAACCTTCAGTGTCTATGAACCTAAAGCCATGTGCAGGAAGGAAAACGTAGATTTTGGGATAGAGACTGAAGTGACTGATAAAATTTTAATCTTCTCCTGCAGCATGAGTGAGTTTTGCAAGAAGCTGGAGAAGCACGAGTAAATGCTGCACTATTTAGCCGTGAGCTCAAGCTAGAAAGTAGCTGAAATCCATGTCTATGCAGTGAATTGGCTTCTTGGCTAGGAATAGCCTCTTAGAGTTTGACGGAGTTTTGAACTGATGCATTAGATCACACAATTTGACCATTCAACTCAGCACCAAGCCTGTTCATTTTGGATAGGTGAGGCCACTTCAGCCATTTTATTTCTACAAATAATCACTATGTTATGATTATTTGGTTTTACATTTCTTTCCTGTATAAAGAGTTGGGTAGGGTTGTCTTGACTAATCCATCTTATGTGGTCCTTACCCAGCACTAAACTTAATAAAAGTTTGTATTAGGTTGAACTACATAAAAATGCTGTGTTTTTAAGTAAAAAAATAGTCAAATACCAGCATTGAACAAATGAATAATAAGAAAAATTCAAGCAGTGAATGAGTTGTTGGACTAGATGATTTTAAAGATCTCTTCCAGTACTGGGATTCCATACCTTATAATTCAAACACAAGTAACATCATCAATCAATTCCAATACTTAGTTACCAACTTATTAAACCATGATCCTCATATTATACACAAACATAGCACCGTGTTCTTGTCCTTCTTGGAACTTATCACAATGATTTAGTTATTTTTTATACTAGATGATTATGTGTTCCTCATCTTAATGTGTATAATATGTATCTAATATGTAAGATATATAATACATATATATGTAAATATAAATGGGTAGATAGATGTTAGATACAGTGTATGTGTTTCCATCAGCTATTTGTTAAAAGGTAGATGATAGATTAATACTACTGTATTGTTTTCATTTCTCTTCTGTTCCACTGCTTTAAAGTGGCAGGTAGAGTCCACTATGAATTTTTTCATTGGTCACTTCTGACCTGCTAACCTCAGCAACTGAGCACCTGCATAATGTGTTAGGTCATCATATTAATAATGAAGATTACATAGTTGATCTGCCTTTTTATGGGGACAATATATAAATAAAACTCTAGAAATATGACTGATTTTAAAACAAACTAAAGTGATGACTGAGAACAGTAATGCCATCTATAATTTCATTGCATCTAGTAGAAAATTAGTTTTGCAAAGCCACTCAATATATAAAATTGTTTTGATTATTCTTTATTTTTAAAATGAAGTTCTCAGATTTAATCTCAATACGAAATCTCTTGATTACAGCAAAGCAGATTTTTATCTGTCAGTAAGTTAAAAAAAAAAAATGAGGGGGAAAAGCAAGCATCAACTTCCAGGGGTCTAATAACTTCCTAACTTCATGGGACTTGCCTAACAGTAGATAGACTTTTCATTTTAAAACTTTGCCCTTAGTAGTCAACACTACCCTCAACACAGCTACAGACTATATAACATAGAGTCTGCATAATACAAGACATTTCTGTATGAGTAAAGTATTAAATATTTTTAAAAATAATTTTTAAGAAATGAAGTTCTGGCTTAAGACCTGAATAAAGGGTTTTAGGGAAATAAAAACTTTGTTCTTTTTCTAAATTTTAGACTTTTCCATTATGGTAAGTTAAATTGATCTGTTTAATAAAGTAGTTTAAGATAGTAATGTATGTGCTAACAGACTTCTATCTCCGCATCAGCTGTGAGATTTACCTGGTTTTTGTACTCTGAAGAGTTTATATTTAAATTCAACATAATAACTTTTAAAATAAGAATCTCTGAACTTAGTTTTATTTTAGACTGCTTATGACAAAATCACTTCTTAAAGTGCACAGATGCACACGTCCGCCCTCCCATCCTTTGTGATAGAAAAAATGAATTACTTAGCTTGGTAAATCACATTGCTTCTCCTGAAGTAGACTGCCTGCACCCACTGCTGTGAAAGAAAGCCGAGTGAGTGAGTAAGGAAGGGTGGCTATTGTTTAGTACTCTATAGTGAAAGAACGAAAGAACAGGATTGGGGGTGGGGTGGGGTTGGGGCCAGGATTGAGTTTAACTGGCATTGGCTCTTGCTTTTCTGCATTCCAAACCGTCTGAGGCACGGAGTGAGGGCAAAAAGGGAGAGATCAGGAAAGCGAGCACAGGCGAGTACAGTATACAAAGTGTTTTGAGTTTCTGACTGGCTTGCTGGAAAGATCATGTTAGCACTCACAGAAACTTCGCAGGATGCCGACCCCAGGTAAGAGTTCCTAGAGTGTGAGACTGAAATGAAAAGTCATGTATTTAAGGGGAATCTGTTTTTTTAAAAAATTACACAAATACAGTGACTATTTACCTTTATGATTATTGGCTTTAAAAAAAATAGGTTGGTTTTTATTACTGTGAGTTCACAGAAATACTTTGTGGAAGCTCTCTGTTAGCATTCCAGTAGAAAATCCAGCACAAGAGTAACCATCTGAGAAACTCAGATTAATTAAAAGAATAATGACCATAGCAAAATTATTAACACTGAAGCATTTACTTGTTCTGTCAATAATATGAAATGGATCCTTATTCTGGATCTTTCCTGAAATTCTTTATGAAATATAAAGACACCTGGGAACAGGTAAAGCTCATTTCTCTCTGAGCGAGATGAAGTATATTGACCATCAACAAGATGTTAACAGCCTTGCTTGAATCTCAGTAACACATAATCAATCTGTATCGTTCAAAAGTTCAACAGGTTTGATCCATAGACAACAGTAAGAGCATTCAAATGAGAACTTTGCTTGTTATTTTTGCCCAAGGTAGGCTTTTAATATCCTCTGCCAAGATGGCAAGTAAGAAAATTTATTGACTTATTGAAAGTTAAATCTGAAAGAGACTTGGAGATGATCTAGTCTAGTCTCCATTTTCAATGAAAATTTTGTGGCCTAAGGTTGCCCAAAGTCAGAATTAGGAACAGAATTGAAATGAAAACCTAGATCTCCTTATTCTCTGTTTAACATGTTTTTCATAGAACCAATTATATTTAGGGTTATCTCTTATCTATACTACATCTGCTAGCCCCAACTACAATGAATTATTGCCTAAATAGACCATGTCCATCGTAAACCTAGATTGAAATCATATGGGGAGGAGATACTAAGGATAGGATGTCATCAAATCACTATTGATACATGCTCTTGACCAAAAGCAAAAATATATAACAAAGTATTTATCAAGAGGAGAAAATGGCTTTCAGTAAAGGAAAATGATTATAGTTTCTTTGCTGCTTTTACGTAAAGAATTACATGGCTGTGGCATATTCTGAATTACAAAACTCTTTGAAATTGATTTTAACTTTTAAAAGACTTTAGAACTTCTCAGTTTTCTGTATAAATATGTTAGTAAACTTTTTTCTGTATGCAAATATCTATTTTTGTAACGTATCTTTTTTACTGAAAACAAATTATATTCGCTGCCTTTCTTACATTTACTCAAAGAAAAATATGAGTAACATTTTTTTAATTATCTAGCTATTTTGACCAATTGTTTTCTTATCCAAGGTCCACTTCTGTTTCTCTCTGCTTTATTATAAGGCTCCTCTGTCACTTCATCTCGTGAATTATGTGTTAGAGGATAATTTAAGTGAAGGATCTTGAGAGCCACAACAGACAGTGAACATCTGTCTTCATACATTTTCATTTAGTTCCTAAAAAAGGTTGCTGCCCTTTCCATTTTTCTGGAGACCATTGTGGGGATGAGAGGCCACACTATTCTAGTGAGCTAAATAGTAAAGATAGCCACTGTCAACAGAATCTGTTATGGCCCTTTACAACTCCTGGGAACAAGTTAGCTTGATTTGGCTATAAGCACAGTAAAGGGATGTTGTCCTTTTGTATTAAAGCCTGACCTGCTCATTCCAGTTTTTGGCTGGGTCTGTGTAAGTGCAGCACTGATTTACAAGTCTGTGTGGGATGGGCAGTAAGTTGTAAGGAATAGTTTCATTACTCCTCTCAGCTATATCAGAAACCAAATTACAAAGTGAATTCTCCACCCACTGGGAAAGAAGAGACTGTTTGTCTTACTGGAGAATCCATTATTGAAGCACATGGTTTTTAAGAGGACTGATGGCTGTGAAAATGAGAGCATAAATGCTCTGTCCAACTTAACAGTTTTACACAAAGTGTAGATTCTTCTCTCAGCTTTTATCCTGCTTTGAATATGTGAAAGGACTGCCATGCTATATCTATGTATATTATGTTGTGTGTGTATATTATATGATAGTAAGAATGAGAGAGTAAAACGGGCCTTTGGCCTGGGTATGTTTCTGATGCGAGAAATAATCAGAAGTTATTAATCTATTGCTGGTATTTTGCTAAGTTAAAAGAAACTATTTTATTAACCAAGCTAATCATTGTAAAACTCACTACCATGCACTACAAAGAGAAAAATACTCAAAAGAAGCACACTTCTTTTTTTCTTCTGAAAACAAATGTCAGATTATGCAGGGTCATTCTTTCCATGCTACAAAAAGACAATAAAAAGATGCCCACTTTGTAGCTAAAGACAAATTTTATTTTTAAACAAGTTTTTATTGATGTATAATGCATGTGTATAGTTATGGGGTTCTTGTGATAATTTAATATGCTTATACAATTTGTAAAGATCTAATCAGTATACTTGGGATACCCATCACCTTAAATAAAGATAAATTTTAACTGGGAATAGAGTGGGTAGAGTGAAATGAGTAACATGAAAAAGAAACTCTCATATGTATGTGAAATAATTTTCTTTTGACCAGTGTTTTCTTGAAGGCAGACCTATTTTCACTATTCATGATTTCCTCCTTGATACTGTTTTAAAATTTTTTTCCCATGAACAATCTATACATAAACATCATTTGTGTATTAAATTTTCAAAGAAGGTAAAGGGCTCTGCTATATAGCAACAACATTTTCTGAAAAAGATTTGGCTATATTTGATCAAAACTTTTGACTCATTCAAAGGAGCTCCTCTCTTTGTTGTTGCAATTTCTCTTTATCTCTTGGGCATAATTCTGTGTTATGCATCCCAGTTAAATCCCAAGAATGAAATATCTTCAAACAAAAATGAAGGCAAAAGATAGGGGCCAGGGGCAGGGACTTGAAGCTGGACATGTAAATTATTCTGAGCTTTCAAATTAATTCTTTACTCATGAAAGTTACCCAGTTATCCACCCAAAACTCTGAGAATCCTTTTATGTAGACAACATGCTTGCGTTTCCCCTTCTGCTCCAGTCTTGACCTTCAGCAGTCTCTAAAGAGGAAAAGTGTTTGTTACACTTTTTGTTCTCTTTTGTTCTTTCATGCTCCCTTGTGGTTGTTCATTGTTGTTCTTGTTTTCACTTCCCTGTATATCAGTTTTAGTGAGAAGCAGGTGACTATTGTATTGCGAAATAAGGTTCACTGGATTCTTACATTCGAGTTGCATAAGCTTTCTTAAAATATGTGATTCTTATGTGCAGAAACAGAAACAAAAATTTTTGTCCTGTTGTTCCTAGTGAACAATGATTCAAGAAAATGAGTCATGACTCAGCGATATGAATTCTCTTTTAGCTGTGGTTATTTTTAAGTGCTGATGGGAATTCCATCTATCAAAATTCCACATTTAATTCTGGGTATGATGTCAGCTTGTGTTTGGAAGCCTTAAGCATTGCCACTCAGAATACTTTCTTTGTACATACTTGACAAGTAAGAGAGACTTACTGAGTCAGTGATTAAAATTCAGATGAAGGCCTTTGTCCTCTCTGGTACCCTTCTTGCCCCTACTCAAACTGTGTCATTAAGCTGAATTGTAAGTACTATTAACTCAGGCACATGAAGAGGGAACCAATGAGGAGATTCTGTTAACAATATGATCCTGTTAATAATATGACTCTATAGAACTCCACATTTTGTCATTCTCAAGTTTGCAGTATTTTTTGAGTAAATGAGTTGCTGAAAAGCACCTTGAAAAATTAGTTTAGGTTTGTGCAGCCCTGTTCTTTGAAGAAGAAAAGATATATGGTTCTGCTCGCTCTTTCTAATGTCAGATCTTGGAAAGTAAGCAACTTGAGCTGCTGGAATAAAGCAGGTGTCGTTCAGGATTAAGTGTTGCCTAGGATAGCCAGCCTGTTGGACAGGTTGCTGACTGATGTCCTGAATCCAATTCCAGAGATTATGGGGTAACTTGAAAAATGTTATAACAGCACTGTTGTGTAACTATTCATAAATACTACTTTTAGGTTATATGAAGATTAGTAAAACTGGGTATTCTTTCCATTTTTAAGATTCTGGTTTGTAACTTTTTACTAAAATAGTTCAAATGGGTTGTGTGTGCCTCTTGAGTCAGATAGGAGAAGGTAAGATGTCTGGGTCCCTACTTCAATCACTCTTCCTTCCAGGAACACCTGAAATATGAAGTTTCTGGTAAATAAGTGAAATGAAATAAAAAAGAGAAGTGATTTGTCAAAATGAGTACAAGAAGAACCACCAGAAACTTAGCTTGTGTGATTACATAGAATTGAGTTTGTTCGGTCAAAGGACAAGGGAAGATGTGATAAGTCTATTAACAGTGAAGGATCATCATCTCCTGTGTACTGATAGCTCATTTCTAAGAGTTTGCCGAGCATGGTTATAGAATATTTCTTATCAGCGTTTTCTCAAAGTATGGGAAACTAGTCACTCAAACAAAGGGGAAATAGATTATTTAAAAGCTTTCAGCATGTGGTAGAGGAATTGCATTATGCAGTATTTGGCCTGCTTTTTTTTTTTTTTTTTTTTTGAATCTCTATTGTACAACTGAAATTTAAGGAGATTTTTTATTAATTAAAGTATATTATCTTTCATATAATTTACTACTTCAGCCAGGTCAGGTGGCTCACACCTGTAATCTCAACACTTTGGGAGGCTGAGTCAGGAGGATTGCCTGAGGCCAGCCCTGGCAACATAGTGAGACATCCTCTTTACAGAAAATTTAAAAATCAGCCAGGCATTGTGGCATGCACCTGTAGTCCCAGCTGCTCAGAAGGCTGAGGCAAGAGAATTGCTTGAGCTCAGGAATCAAGGCTGCAGAGAGCTATGATCATATCACTGCACTCCAGCCTAGGTGACACAGCAAAACCTTGTATCTTTAAAAAAAAAGAAAAGAAAAGAAATTGCTATATACATCCTGGTATTTTCCTTGAAGCATTTTTCCTCCACCTGAAGTCCAGTGAAATGTCAGTGTAGTTTCCTGAAACAGTAAATATGCTATTTAATGAACAACATCATTTACTTGCCTGGGTACAATTGCTAAAATTTTGAAATATGCTTTTAGTATGTTTAGCTTTATTTATTTCCTTCCCCTATAAAAACCGCACTTGGAAAATAATTGATGATCAACTTTTAAAGTTAAGTTTTTAAAGTAGCTTTTTAAAATTAATTAAAGCCCTTACCATTCTCTTCTCGTCTCTGAGAAATGGTATAGACCATTTTTATTAAACAAAAATGTAGTATAAAGAAGAAACCCTGGAAGTTACTGCTATCATTACAAGGAATGAAAACTAGTCTCTCTTGGAAACATTTTTTAGCTTATACAAGATCAAAATGTACTAGGCAGAGGACATTTATTGTAATACAAAAGGTAGAAGTCTAGTGGAGGTATAGCTGTTTCTCCCCATTGCCTCAGTAAATCTGTTTAGGTCAACACTTGATGAGACTGCTTTATTTTGGTTTCGTTTGGTTTTTTTAATGGAAGGGTATTTAAAACCAGAAGCCAGGCTTTCAGCTGGTCTTTATTTATTTATTTATTTTTAAATTTTTATTATTTTTTTGAGACAGAGTCTCGCTCTGTCACCCAGGCTGGAGTACAGTAGCTTGATTTCTGCTCACAGCAACCTTTGCCTCCCAGTTCAAGTGATTCTCCTGCCTCAGCCTCCTGAGTAGCTGGGATTACAGATGCCTGCCACCACGTCTGGTTAATTTTTGTATTTTTTTTTTTTTTTTAGGGATGGGGTTTCACCATGTTGGGCAGGCTGGTCTCGAACTCCTGACCTTGTGATCCGCCTGCGTCAGCCTCCCAAAGTGCTGGGATTATAGGCAAAAACCACCTCATCCAGCCTCAGCTGGTCTTTTTTAAAAGGAATATCCAATCAATTATTTACCTGTTTTTCTCAGAATCTATCTTTGCAGAACAAACTGCAAAATATTTTTGACAATGAAATTTTAATTTTCAAGAAATAGTGAGCTTGAAGGGTGTGACTATTGCTGTCAAGTGCTATGATTTATGACAGCTTCCCAGTGGGTTTCTCCCAGTGTCAGAATTATAAACCTATTTTCATTTTACTTTGCTCCTGAATTAAATATTTAAAGGTAGACTTTTTGTTTCTCTTTTCCCCATCAAACCTGTGTTATGGGAGAACAGAAACTGTTTTAAGGCTTTTCAGATTTAGTTCAGATGTTGCTTATGTTACATTTTCTCTGATGGTCTGAAAAAAGAAATTTTTAAATTTTAACATTTGATCATAATATATAACAGACTCCTACTCATCAGTGAGAAAAAAGCAAGACTGGAATGCTCATTTTACAAAAGAGGCAATCCAGATGACCATTTAGTATATGACAAGGTACGCAGTTATTGTTAGTCATCAGGGAAATGCAAATTTAAACCAAAATAGGATCACACAATCATCAAAATGTCTAAAATGAGAAAAAAAGAAAATACCAGATGCTGATAGGTGTCTGGAACAAAAATAATTTTCATACCGTATTGACCTGTACAATTACTTTGAAGAACTAGTTGGCATTATCTCCTAAAGCTGAACAATGCTCAGTGACCCGGCAGTTACTCTCCTATTTATGTACCCAATAGAAATGTATACCTAGGTTAATCAGAAGACCTGTACAAAAATGCTTATAACAGCACTATATTTAACAGCTAAAAATTGGAAACTTCCCAAATGCTCATCAGCAGTAGAATGAATAAGTTGTGGTTTGCTTATAAAATGGAATTCTATACAGCAATGAAAAAGAACAAACTACTGCTTCATGTGATAGAATGCATGAACCTCACAAATGTATGTTGAGCATGAAAAATCTCAAAAGAATACTTACTGAATGATTCCATTTATATAGAGTTCAGACTGATCTAGAATGATGAAAATCATGATACTGATTATCCTTATGGGGGTAATGACTGCAAAGGATATATGAGAGGTCTCTGGCTGCTGGTAATGTTCTGTGGTGGTGTCTTTTCTCCTTCAGATGCTGGGTACTATGATGAATTCCATTTGTGAAAACTTACTGACCTGTGCATATGTTATTGTACACTTTTCTTTTTTCTTTCTTTCTTTTTCTTTTTCTCTTGAGGCAGGGTCTTGCTCTGTCATCCAGGTTGGAGTGCAGTGGCCCAACTGATTGTAGCTCACTGTGACCTCAAACTTGTTGACTCAAATAATCCTCCCGCCTCTCAGCCTTCTGAGTAGCTGGGAGTATAGGTACACACGACTGTGCCTGGCTAATGTTTAAAATTTTTTTTTTTATAGAAATGGGGTCTTGCTGTCTTGCCCAAACTGGTCTTAAATTCCTAGCCTCAAGCAATCCTCCCATCTTGGCCTCCCAAAGAGCTAGTATTACAGGCATGAGCTACCATACCCAACACATACATTTTTCTGCATGTATGTTATGCTTCAGTAAAAAGTTCAAGAAAAATATTCCTACTATAAACTCTCTGTTTTGTAAAGAAACAAAACAAAGACAAAAAACTCTAGGCAACTTCCATATTGATGGAAGTAATGTTCTGTAAAAGTCCTTTTGTTTACACAGTCCTTTTTGTGTGAACAGGATACCAGGTTTATTTTCATATTGTAAGTTTTCCAGTTTGACTAGGCACAGTGGCTGACACCTGTAATCCCAGCACTTTGGGAGGCCGAGGCGGGTGGATCCATGAGGTTAGGAGATTGAGACCATCCTGGCCAACATGGTGAAGCCCTGTCTCTACTTAAAAAAATAAAAAATAAAAATTAGCTGGGTGTGGTGGTGTACCCCTTGCCTAGCCTCCTGTAGTGCCAGCTACTCAGGAGGCTGAGGCAAGGGAATCATTTGAACCTGGGAGGCAGAGGTTGCAGTGAGCTGAGATTGCATCACTGCAGTGAGACTCCATCTCACAAAAAAAGAAGGAAAAAGAGAGTTTTCCAGTCTGTGTGTGCCATCAAGGACTTTACATTTGGGGTCACTGAATAGGTTAGATGAGGAGAGCATTTGGAAACCAGGCTTGTATATGTATCCTCAAAATAAAATTTCATTATGTAAATAATAGAATTAGAAGACTTTCTAAAGCTCTGAGCTTACTGTATAAAAACACTAATCTTGTAGTCATACCTTAATTGAAAATATTTTATAGTAGTAATATATATAAAAAGATATATATATATATGTACTCAACACATTAACTTTTATATATAGTTACTAAAGAGTTGACGATACAAATTTAGTAAGAATTTTCTGCTGGGCGCGGTGGCTCACGCCTGTAATCCCAGCACTTTGGGAGGCCGAGGCGGGTGGATCACGAGGTCAAGAGATTGAGACCATCCTGGTCAACATGGTGAAACCCTGTCTCTACTAAAAATACAAAAAAAAATCAGCTGGGCCTGGTGGCGCGTGCCTGTAATCCCAGCTACTCAGGAGGCTGAGGCAGGAGAATTGCCTGAACCCAGGAGGCGGAGGTTGCGGTGAGGCGAGATCGCGCCATTGCACTCCAGCCTGGGCAACAAGAGCGAAACTCCATCTCAAAAAAAAAAAAAAAAAAAAGAATTTTCTATATTTTTGGTTTTAATATAATTTTGCTTTAAAAACATGTATCTGGACTTACAAAGGATATGTGATTCCTTGTTATATTGGAAGAAAAATAACAGCTTTTTCATCACTGTGAAATGTGAAAATATCCAATACAACAAATGGAAGATGCCTAATAAATGTTAATATCCTTCTTTGTCTTTACAAAACTACAAACATGACATCGTCTTTACCTTCTCAGATTAAGCTCTGCCACCCATGCTGTTCTTCCTGTTCAGAACCACTAAAACACGTGTGTTTAGTTTTATTTCTGGATTCTTGTATAGCAGTCTTCTTCACTAGTTCTTTCATATCACCTGTTTTACTCAAACTTCATGTTTTAATGTTAGCATATTATTTATTTGTTGCTATGTAAAAAGTTACCACAAACTTAGCAAGTTAAAACAACATTCATTTTCCGTCTCCGTGTGCTTGCCCCCTTCACCCCCGCTTTCTTTCTCCCTCTCTCTCCCCCCGCCCCCAAGACAGGGTCTCACTTTGTTACCCAGGCTGGAGTGCAATGGCATGATCACAGCTCACTGCACCCTCAGCCTCCTGCGCTCAAGCAATCCTCCCATCTCAGCCACCTGAGCAGCTGGGACTATGTCACCACACCTGGCTAACATTTTTGTATATATTTATATTTTTTGTAGAGACAGGGTTTCACCATTGTTGCTCATCTTGGTCTTAAACTCCTGAATTCAGGCAATCCACCCGCCTTGGCCTCCCAAAGTGCTGGGATTTCAGGTGTGAGCCACTGCTCCCAGCCTATTTCAGTTTCTATACATCAGAAGTCTAGGCAGACTGTAACTGGTTTTCTGCTCTCGGTATTACAAGGCCAAAACAGACATATTAGCCAGACTGCATTCTCATCTGGAGCTCGGAGTCCCCTTTCAAACGTTCAGGTTGTCAGCAGAATTCAGTTCTTCTCAGTGGTAGGACTGAGATCCCTGTTTTTTGGCTTGCTGTTGGCAAGGAGTCACTCCCAGCTTCTAGAGGCCACTGTTATGTCCCATTCCCATGGCCCTCTGACTACATGGCAGCTTGATTCTTCAAAGCCAGTGAGAGAATCTTACTCTGGTTGGCTTTATTAGTTCACTCTCATATTGCTAAAAAGAAATACCTGAGACTGGGTAATTTATAAAGAAAAGATACCTAATTGGCTCATGGTTCTGCAGGCTATACAGGAAGCATGACAGCATCTGCTTCTGGGGAAGCCTCAGGGAGCTTTTACTCATGGCAGAAGGCAAAATGAGATCAGGCTTCTTACATGTAGGCAGGAGCAAGACTTGGGGGAGGAAGGTGTACACACTTTAAAACAAACAGAGCTCATGAGAACTCACTATCCTGATGACAGGACCAAGGGGGCATGGTGTTAAACCATGAGAAACTGACCCTCATGATCCAGTCGCCTACAACCAGGCTCCACCTCCCACATTGATTTTTTTTTTTTTTTTTTTTTGAGATGGAGTCTCGTTCTGTCGCCAGGCTGGAGTGCAATGGCGTGATCTTGGCTCACTGCAACCTTCGCCTCCTGGGTTTAAGCAATTATCTTGCCTCAGCCTCCCGAGTAGCTGGGACTACAGGTGCATGTCACCACACCTGGCTAATTTTTTGTATTTTTAGTAGAGATGGGGTTCCACCGTGTTACCCAGGATGGTGTCGATCTCCTGACCTCATGATCTGCCCATCTTGGCCTCCCAAAGTGCTGGGATTATAGGCATGAGCCACCGCATCCTCCTGGGGATTATAATTCAACATGAGGTTTGGACAGGGACACAGATCCAAACCATATCATTCCACCCCTAGCCCTTCCCAAATCTCATGTTCTTCCCACATTTCAAAATATAGTCATGCCTTCCCAACAATCTTCAAAGTCTGAACTCATTCCAGTGTTAACTCAAAAGTCCAAAGCCCAAAGTCTCATCTTAGACAAGTCTAGTCCCTTTTGCCTATGAGCCTGTAAAATCAAACACAAGTTAGTTACTTCCAAGATACAATGAAAGTATAGGCATTGGGTAAATTGTCCCATTCCAAAAGGGAGAAAGTGGCCAAAAGAAAGGGCTACAGTCTGAAATCCTGCAAGTCTGAAACCCAGCAGGGCAGCCATTAACCCTTTTCTCATTTAGAAAACAAAAAGTGCAGATTGCTGCCAGTGCTCCTTTAATTTTACATAAACATGCTCTTGAGGCTGAAGCTAATCTGACTGATTTTCAATGTGAAAACAAAATATAAAAACTGTTCTTGGAGTTATTTCTAAGTAGAACTAACATCAGAATCATCTGAATCATCAGAATTGTCTATTTCAGAAAAATTGGATTCATCTAATGAATCTTTGGCCAACTATTCCAGAGTGATGTTAACATCACACATAGAAATGCTGCATTTTCTAGGATTTGACATTTTTAGCAATCGAGAATTACTGTATTTTCTAAGTGGAAATACCAGTACTAAAAACAGAGTATTATAAATAGAATGATGTCTTTTGTTTTCAAAGTTAATATACTAGAGCGATTCAAAATTAATAATAAAAATGAGATGTTTCATAGCAAAGTTATTTTGGGGTAAATGCTGAAACTGCAGGCTCTGCCAGCAAGTGTTCTCAGAGCAAACAGGAGAAGAATTAAATCTTAAAGCTCCGAAATAGTCTCCTTTGATTCCATTTCCTACATCTTGGACACACTGATGTAAGAGGTGGGCTCCCAAGGCCTTGGGCAGTCTGCTCCAGTGGCCTTGCAGGGGTCAGCCCCTGCACTGTTTTCATGGGTTGTTGTTGAGTCCTGTGGTTTTTCCAGGTGCAGGGTGCAAGCTGTTGGTGGCCCCACCATTCCAGAGTCTGGAGGATGGTGGCCGTCTTCTCATAGCTCTACTAGGCAGTGCCCCAATGGGAATTTTGTGTGGGGGCTCCAACCCCACATTTATCCTCTGCACTGCCCTAGGAGAGGTTCTCCATTAGGGCTCTGCCCCTACCTTAGGCTTCTTTCTGCCTGAACATCCAGGCTTTTCCATACATTCTCTGAAATCTAGGTGGAGGCTCCCAACCCTCAGCTCTTACACTCTGTGTACCCACAGGCTTAACACCACATTGTTAAGGCTCTCGGCTTGCACTCTCTGAAGCAGCGGCCTGAGTTGTACATGGGTCCCTTTGAGCCATGGATGGAGTTAAACAGCTGGGACATAGAGAGCAGTGTCCTGATGCTGCAGTGGGCAGCAGGCCCTGGACCTTGCCCACAGAACCATTATTTCCTCTTAGACTTACAGTGATGGGAGGGGCTGCTATCAAGGTCTCAGAAATGCCTTAAGGCCTTTTCCCTAGTGTCTTGGCTATGAGTATTTGGCTTCTTTTCACTTATGTAAATTTCTGCAACCTGTTTGAATTCCTCCCCTGAAAATGGGCTTTTCTTTTCTGCCACATGTCCAGGGTGCAAATTTTCAAGATTTTACTCTCTGTTTCCCCTTTAAATATAGGTTCCAGTTTTACATTACGTCTTTGCTCACGCATATGAGTGTAGGTTGTAGAAGCAACCAGGCCACATCTTGATTGTTTTGATGCTTAGAAATTTCTTCTGCTAAATATACTACATCATCATGCTCAAGTTCAAAGTTCCACAGATCCCTAGGGCAGGAGCAGAAGCCACCAGGTTCTTTGCTAATGCATAACAAAAGTGACCTTTGCTTCAGTACCCATTAAGTTCCTCATCTCCATCCTCTTCAGCCTGTACTTCACTGTTTATATCACTATCAGTATTTTGGTTACAACCGTTTAACCAGTCTCTAGGGAGTTCCAAATTTTTCCTAATCTTCCTGTCTTCTTCTGAACTGTCCACATTCTTCCAGCTCCTACTAGTTACCCAATTCCAAAACTTCTTACACATTTTAAGGTATCTTTATAGCAATGCCCCACTCTGTAATCATGATAGTGACTATACCATTACCCTGGCCATATAATATAACCTAATCAATAGAGTGGTTATTCCATCATATTACAGATTCCAGGCCCTGAGGGTAGAGAATTATACAAGGGTGTGGTGGCTCACGCCTGTAGTCCCAGCTACTCAGGAGGCTGAGGTGGGTACATCACTGGAGCCCAGGAGGTCCAGGCAACAGTGTGAGCCAAGATTGCACTCCAGCTTGGGTGATAAATGAAACCCTGTTAAAAAAAATAAAAAAATAAAGAAGGAAGATACATTTTCAAATCACAAAATTTTTTCAGTAAAAGAGACTACACACATCAGGTACTTCTATACCACCTGACCATGACACATCATGAAAGGACAGTTACACGGAGTATTACTCATTAATATAGTTGCAGAAATCCTAAACAAAATATCAGCAAATGGAATAATACATTATGACTAAAGTTAGGTTTATAACACAAATGCAAAGTAGATTTAATATTAGAAAGTTTGAATAGTTCACCATTAATGAACTAAAGGAGAAATTTTTTTAAATCATCTCAATTGCGCAAAAATGACATTTGATAAAATTTAACAACTATTCATAAGAACTCTTAGCAAAACAAGAATAGAAAAGAACTTCTTTACTCTGATTAGTGGTATCTACAAAAACCCCTCAACAAATATACATAATGGTGAAAAGCTTTCCCTTTTAGATAAGGACCAAGGCTAGTATGTCCATTATTATCCTTGCTGTTCCACATTGTATTAGAGGTCTTAATCAATACAGTAAGGCAAGAAAATACGTAAGGATTGGAAAATTAGAAAAGTTACAAGTGATGTGATTGTTTGGAAATTCTAGTAAAAACTTTAAAGGCATTGAGTTTAGCAATTTGGTAGATAACAAAATCCGTAAACAAAACCTAATTGCATTTCTATAGATGAACTATAAGCTGAAAGAGGATTTTAAAACATTATTTACAGTAACAAAATGTCAATAACCTAGGAGTAAATCTTTTAAAAGATGTGTAAGACATCTTAAAAGTAAACTATAAAGCTTTATTAGAAGAAATCTAAGAATAATCAAAAATAGATACATGTTTCTGGAGTTGGAAAACTGGTTTGTGTGTTAGCTTTTTCCCTGAATTCCTTTATAGATTCAGTGCAATTCCAGTGTAAAAAAATCATATGAAGCCTGGGCAACATGACGAGACCCCATCTGTACAAAAAATTTGAAAATTAGCTGGGTGTGATGGCACATGCCTGTGGTCCGAGCTACTCAGGAGACTGAAACAGGAGGATCACTGGAGCCAGGAATTCTAGATTACAGTGAGCTGTGATCACACCCCTGTACTCCAGCCTGGGTGACAGAGCAAGACCCTGTCTGTCTGTCTTTCTTTCTGTCTCTCTAGCTGTCTATATATTTGTATCTATTAGAATAGCCATAAATTAGGAGTACTTGCCCTGTCAGCTATTAAGGCTTTTTATAAAACTAGATTAATTGAGACAAAGTGGTATTCGTGTTAGAAATAGACCAGTGGAACAGAATACAGAGTCCAGAAATGTACATATATGTACATTTTACTTATGATAAAATTGACACTGTAGAGTGGTGGGGAAATTAAGGTCTTTTCAATAAATGATCCTGGCTCAACTGGAGATCCATATGGAAAAATAAAGTGGAAGTGGATTATTTCTTAACGATTTATGTAAAAATCAATTCCATCTAAATTGTAGACTTACATATAAATTACCAAATAATAATAATACCATTTTTACAATATATTATAGCATCTTCATGACTTCATGACATATCCTACTTCGTAGGATAGAGAAGTAATTGTTAAACAGAAAAAGCACTAATTATGAAGAAGAAAAAGGTGATAATGTTTACTAATATTAATAACTTCTGTTCATCAAAAGGCACTACTGAAAGGGAAAAAGTCAAGCTACATAAACCAACAAAGACATTATTCCAGAATATTTTAAGCATTCCAACAAATAAATAAGGCAAAGCCCTACAAAAAATGGACAGAGACTTAATAGGCACTTCACAAAAGAATATAACCAAATGGCTGTATACATGTAAAGAGGTGCTCAGCCTTATCAAGGAATCCCAAGTTAAAACCACAACAAGTTACCCCCACATTGTCTCCAGATTGGCTGAAATTTAAAATCTGATGATATTAAAGTTGTCAAGCATATGGAGCGATGGGAACTCCTATGTTGCTTTAGCATTATCTAATAAATTAATGTTAACCTAACATAAATACATGCTTGTATAACATATATACATGCTTATGTACATGAGGGTACATGTACAAGAATAAACAAGCATCCATAATGACCCCAAAATGGAAAAAACCTGGGAAAAAAATCAGTAAAATTGGTTTTTAAAAAGTAACATTACCGTGTAGTAGAATACAATAGTAAAATGAACAAACTACAGTGACACACAGCAACATTAATCTTTATAATATTGAGTAAATCAAACTCAAAAATATATCTTATACTATTTATATAAAATTCAAGAAAAGGAAAAAGAAACCATATGTTGAGATATGCACATTTCAGTGCTAAAACTAAATAAAAGCAAGGAATGTTTACCCCAGAAAAAGTTATAGTGGTTATCTATAGAGTGGAGGGAATTGGGATCAGGATGGAGTATTTGGGGAATTATTTGTTGCCGACGGTGTTCTAATTCTTGCTATGGCATTATTATAATTCATTAAACTCTACATTTATATTCTCTGTAGAGTGTCATATTTCACAATAAAGGCATATATTGAAGACATATTTTTATTTCATCATATCTATACTTGTTATCCTTAAAGGCTGCATCTTATTCCACTGTAGATTTATCTGTTCTCCTCCTTTTGAATACTTGGAGTGTTTTTGTTTCTTGCAATTGTCAACTTTGAGTTAAGCGTCTTTGTACATATTTTGTTCATTTGTTTGTGCCGGTATTTCTGTAGGATTGCTTTCTAGAAATAGAATCAAAAGATAATTTGCATTTCATATTTTGATAGATGCTGTTAAATAGCCTTGCAGATTTGTTCAGCCTGTCTTTTGCTATTTGAAGCTTTTAATTTTTTATTGTTTAAACTGTCTCTCTTTTCCATTGTAATTTCTGGCTTTTGTGAAAGCCAGAAAGGCCTTTTAGAACTTCAGTTTATGTCTTGTCTGGAATTTATTTTTGGTTATGTGAAATTAAATTTTTTTTCAACCATATAGCCAGTTGTCTCAATGCTTTTTTTTGAGTGGTCACTTGTTTCCACAGTGATGTAAAAGGTACCCTTTATCATCAGCTAAATGTCTATATGTCCTTTTCTGTTCTACTGATCTATTTCTACATCAGTGTCACAGTGTTTTAATGATTATAGATTTTAATGTTTTTCTCTTACTGGCACAGGAAATTCTCTCTAATTTAGTTCTTCCTTTTAAAAGGTATTTGGCCTTTTATTTACTTTTCCATGTATTTACTTTTCCAGATGTATGGTAGTATCAAGTCCCTCTGTACCCCCAGCCAAAAAAAAAAAAAAAAAAAAAAAAAAAAAAAAACCAAAAAACATGTGTTGACATTTCCATTGGAATTACAATGAATGTATAGATTATTTGGGAGGGAATTTACTTTCATACACATTTCTAAATTTTAGTCATTTTTAACTTTATATAAAGAGTATCTTTCCTATATTCTTTTGAACTTTTTCCATTTAAATATTTTATTACTTATATCTTTCCATATTTTTGCTATAGTTTATCTATTTCACTACTGTGTAATTTTTACATTGTTGGACTACAACAAATTTAGATTAAGAGTTGGGATTGGGGATGGTATTCAGGTTCAGTCTCTTATCGAAGTGTATTGTATTTCCTTGGTTAAGAGTTTTGCTGTTGGTGACAGTGCTGCTGTGAACATCCTTGCAAATATATTCTTTTTTCCTTGGCAGGAATTCCTCTTTGGTATATACGTAGGAGTAGAATCTCTAAGCTTAGGGTATATAAATGTTCAACTTCAGCAATGTCAAACTGTTTCCCACCAATGATATATATGAAATCCTGAGTCATCTACATTCTGCCCAATATTAATACTTGGTATTGTCAGAATTTTTAGTTTTTCTTATAGAATGAAGATAAGATGGTTGATTCGCATATCCTACCAGTAATACTGAACATCTTTCATAAGTCTATGGCTATATATGTTATGCTTTTGTGAAACTCTTCTATATATCTCTTGCCCATATTTCTATTGAGTTGATCATAGTCATCCTATTAATAGATAACAGTTCTTTATATGTTCTTGATAGTAATCCTGTGAAAAGTTGTGGGTCTTGTGAATATCATTTCTCAATTTCTAACTGGTCTTTTTACTTTATTTGAGGTCTACAGATGGCCAGAAGTTTATAATTTTAATATAATAGCCAACCCTACCAATCTTTTATAGTCAATACTTCTTGTTTGTTTTTATTTTGTTTTGTTTTTGAGACAGTCTCACTCTGTCACCCAGGCTGGAGTCGTAGCTCACCTGCAACCTCCACCTACCAGGTTCAAGAAATTCTTGTGCCTCAGCCTCTTGAGTAGCTGGAATTACAGGCACATGCCATCACGCCTGGCTAATTTTCATATTTTTAGTAGGGATGGGGTTTTGCCATGTTAGCCAGGCTGGTCTTGAACTCCTGACCTCAAGTGATCTGCCTTCCTCAGCCTCCCGAAGTGCTGGGATTACAGGTGTGAGGCACCACACCTGGCCTTGTTTCTCATTTAAGGAATCATTTCATATTCTCAGTGTCTCCAGATATTTTTTGTTAATTTTAAATTTTTGTTCTTGACATTTAACTCTGTAATCCATCAGAAGTTGGTTTATATAATTTTTTCATATCGATAACTCTTTCCTGTTATGTTTATTGAACAATCCTTCTTTTCCTTCAGTGATCTAACAGTACCCTTTCTGTTATCTATAGTTTCATAGTGTTCTGCAAATGTCTTAATTTTTCTAATGAAGCTTGTCCCTAGTTTGTGGTGCTTGTTGCTTTTTTGGATGGAATCTTTTCTCCCATTACTTTTTCCTAAATGATAATTACTTCCATACAGGAAGACTCTTAATTTCTGTATATTCATATTTATGCTAGTCATCTTAATAAATCCCTTTATTAATTGTTTTTCAGTTGTTTCTCTTGTCCCCCTCTGTTATCTCCACTTAGGGGTACACCTTATTTTCTGCAAATAATTATAATTTGCTTCCTTCTTTCTGATATCTGTATCTCTTACTCTTTATCTTGTCTTACCACCTTGGCTAGGACCTCCTACCAGTAACATATAACCCTGGTGAACCCACATCTTGTTGAAAAATAGTGGTGAGTTGGATATCTTTATGTTACTCCTAACTTTAATAAAAATGTTTTTAGTGTTTTATGTCTACATATAATATTGCTATTGATTTCTGGTCTATATTCTTTTTTAAGCTGAGAAAGTTTGATATAGTCAAGGCAATAAGAATATGCCTCCACCCCTACTCCACCCTGGAGTGGGAGATATCCAGCCAGTTTTTCCACCCCTATGGAAAAACTCTTCTGATCTAACCCTCTTCTGATCTAACCCGTATTGCTTCTAGGCTACATACTGGTACTGCATGTTACTATATTGAATACAGTAGACAATTACAACGCAATGATACGTATTTGTGAATGAAAACATAGAAAAGGTACAGTAAAAATATGGTATTACAATCTTATGTGACTACAATCATATTACCATTTATTATACCACATATGCCTAGATTCTAAGATTTCTTTTTTTAATTTTAATTTTATTTTTAAATTGACATGTAATAATTGTACCTATTTACTGGGTGCATAGTGATGTTTTGTTACATAAAATGTATAGTGATCAGATCAGGGTAATTAACATATCCATCATTTCAAACATTTATTATTTCTTCCACTTAGGAGCATTGAATATCCTCCTTCTAGCTATTTGGAACTATACATTATATTTTTGTTAACTATAGTCATCCTACAATGTTATATAGCACTAGAAATTATCTTATCTAGCTGTAATTTTGGATCCTTTACAAATCTTCCTGCATTCTGAGATTTCTTATCAGAAGGGGTACAGGATGTTGTCAGCCTTTTCAGCATGTATTGATATAATAATTTTGTTTTTATCTTTTAATCTCTTAATACAGTATCATAGTATTATATTAAAATATTTATTTCTCCCAAGTCACAAAAGTAAAGCCAGGAAACTTAAATATATCAGGTCATTGAAAGTAGAAATTTGTTCTTTGCAATATTTTCAAAGCCTTAGAATTTTTTTTTTTTTTTTTTTTTGAGACGGAGTTTCGCTCTTGTTACCCAGGCTGGAGTGCAATGGCGCGATCTCGGCTCACCGCAACCTCCGCCTCCTGGGTTCAGGCAATTCTCCTGCCTCAGCCTCCTGAGTAGCTGGGATTACAGGCACGCGCCACCATGCCCAGCTAATTTTTTGTATTTTTAGTAGAGACGGGGTTTCACCGTGTTGACCAGGATGGTCTCGATCTCTTGACCTCGTGATCCACCCGCCTCGGCCTCCCAAAGTGCTGGGATTACAGGCTTGAGCCACCGCGCCCGGCCAAGCCTTAGAATTTTTGTGTTTTGTCATCCAGCATACTCACCTTGCCCTTATCTGCTTATCTACTTTCATTTTACAAAACATCATTGTGGAATTTCCCACGAGATTTATATTTTTATTATTTATTAACTATGTGCAGAAAAACTTGAGGTCTCTCTTCATACCAACTAAATACATGACTGTTGAAAAATGAAGATGCAATTAAGCAAGGCAGCATCTTGCTACCATTTATTCTATGCCATAGTCAGATGATGGTGGTGAACTTTGATTTTGTTACAAATGACTGTAGATCTTTGATAAACCTTTCATGTCACTGTTGTTGATTTAATTTCTTTTCTCTGTCTCACGGCAGCCTCTGTTGACCCCACACCTTAAGATCTTTTTAGCCTATGAGACCTTAATAAATGATAGAAGAAAAAAAAAGATTTGTATTTGCAATTTTTTGTTTTTTTAAAAATATGGACTCACAAATTATATAAGCTTCAGGCCCCACAACATGAGTCTGCCTCTGGGTGTAAGGGGTTAAGGGTGGGGGTTTCATTTTCCCCAATTCTCACCCACAATTGTGCTATTATTGCTAGGAAAAGCTGATCTCTATGATAGGGAACCAGTAGTTTTTTACTTTACCTTAGTAGTTAAACAGTTAATTTAATCTACTTGATTAAAATTTTATCTCATATCCTATTTAACCCCACCCCTCACCCTCACCATGGAGTGGGAAATATCCAGCCAGTTCTTTCGCTCCTCCACCTCTGCTCTACCCTCTTCAATTTCTAACCCCTCTGGCATCGGAGTAGGGAGACAGGACTGGAGAAAAGGCATTCTGGTCTGACGCCACAGTTTTTACTTGGCCAGACATGCAACTACAAGCCTCTGTTGGTTATTGCTGCTTCTCTAGCTAACATTGGCCATGAATTTGAGTGCCTTCTACCTGTGTTCCAGTGCTGATTCTCTTATAGGTAGAAGGGTTCAGACTCTTCAGAGGGACCCATAGGGAATTCCCTACTGCAGTTCTTTGGTGTTGGAGATCCAGCATCCATGATTCTCTTTTTTGGTGTCTACTTAGCTCATAGTAATCAATCAACTATATCTTTGTCAGCAAGGTTACAGGCTGCTCCACTACAGTACCTTGGTCAGGGTTTTATTTTACCAGGGCTGCTATAACAAAGAACCACTGACGGGGTGGCTTAGACAACAGAAATGTATTGTTTCATGGTTATGGAAGTTAGAAGGTGTCAACGGGGTTATTTCCTTCTGAGGGCTGTGAGAAAAAATCTGTTGCATGCCTTGTCACCCTGCTTCCAATGGGTTGCTGGCATTGTTTGGTGTTCCTTGATTTGTAAGTATGGGTGGGAAGAAAATAATGGAGCTTTTATCCCTTTGGTTTTTAATCTAAAATAAGGAAAAGTATACTTCACTAATATTTACTTTATAGATTTGCTACCGATGTATATCATTTATGAATAAATATACTAGAGATATAAAGTTAAATTTTCTATTGATATAATATTAAGTATAGACCATGAGCTTCTTGAGAACAAATCTTTTTCTAATTTGTCTCTATAATCCACAAATGTTATCTGTTCATTGTAATGTTAATGAATTTCTTAGGTAGATAATAATGTAGTTCTGTAAAATAGTTCTGCCATTTAAACTCATTTAAGATAAAATGGAGCATGTTTTACATATCTGTTGATGCAACTGTTTTGTCCAACTACAGCCCAACTTACAACAGATTCAAATACTAACTAGGAGGAACTAAATGAGTTGATTGTGGTATTTGTTTTTCAATCAAAGGTGTTTTCTGGGTACACCTAGATACAGTGTTACAACAATCCAGATGATAAATATATTGAACATTTTTGATAGTTGTGGTTTTTAATGTAAAAAAAAAATGTGTGGAAATCCTTTACTTTTTTTGATTTGTCAAAACATTTCTGTAATACTTACTGTATACATTCTCCATACCTATTAGTACCCGTTAGCTTTTGCTAATTAAACAGTTCGCCCTTCACATCTGTGGGTTCTACATATGTGGATTCAACCAACCACGGATCAAAAATATGTTTAAAAAATTTGCATCTGTACTGAACATGTACAGACTTTTGTTCTCATCACTATCCCTTAAACCAGTGGTCCCCAACCTTTTTGGCACCAGGGACTGGTTTCGTGGAAGACAATTTTTCCATGGACAGGAGGGAATGGGGGGGGTGATTTTGGCATGATTTAAGCACATTACATTTATTGTGCACTTTATTTCTATTATTATTACGTTGTAATATATAGTGACATAATAATACAACTCACTATAATGTAGAATCAGTGGGAGCCTGAGCTCATTTTCCTGCAACTAGATAGTTCCGTCTGGGGTGATAGGAGATTCTCATAAGGAACACACAACCTAGATCCCTCACATGCGCAGGTCACAATATGGTATGTGCTTCTATGAGAATCTAATGCCACCACTGATCTAACAGGAGGTGGAACTCCGGCCGTAATGCTTGTTCACCTGCCACTCACCTCCTGCTATGCAGCCTACTTCCTAACAGGCCACAAACCAGTACTGGTCCATGGCCTGGGTGTTGGAGACCCCTGCCCTAAATAATACAGTATAGTAACTATTTACATATCATTTACATCATATTAGGTATTACAAGTAATCTAGAGATGATTTAAAGTACATGGAAGGTTGTACATAGGTTATGTACAAATACTGTGCTGTCTTTTATCAGGGATTTAAGTATCCATGGATTTAGTGTCTGTAGGAGGTCCTGGAACCAATCCCCCAGTGATACAGAGGGATTACTGTATATGACTTAAGGTCTGTAACATGAGTTGTGATGTACATAGTGAAATGATTACTAAAGTCCAGGAAATTAACATATCTATCTCATGTAATTCCCTCCCTTTCTTCCTCCCTCCATTCCTCTCTTCCTCTCTCTTTTCCTTTGCGGCAAGAGTGTCTAAAATCTACTCCCATGGAAATTTCCAGTATACAATATTGTAACCATAGTCATCAGGTTGTACACTAGATCACTAGCTTTAGCCTGCATAGCTGCAACTTCATACCTTTTGACCTAATTCTTCCCATTTTCTCTGCGCCAGGTAACCGCTGTTCTGCTCTTTGTTTCTGTGTACTTGTTTTGTTTTTTTGGTTTTTCATTATGGATTTTTTTTTTTGAGACAAAGTCTCACTCTGTCACCCAGGCTGGAGGGCAGTGGCACTATCCTGGCACATTGCACCCTCCACCCCACCAGGTTCAAGCAATTCTCCTGCCCCAGCCTCCCAAGTAGCTGGTATTACAGGTGCCTGCCACTGCGTCCAGCTGATTTTGTATTTTCAGTAGAGACGGGTTTTCACCATCTTGGCCAGGCTGCTCTTGAACTCCTGACCTCGTGATCCACCCGCCTTGGCTTCCCAAAGTGCTGGGATTACAGGCGTGAGCACCACGCCTGGCAGTTATTTTTTTTTTAATTCCACATATAAGTGAGATAATGCAGTGTTTTTCTCTGTATGCCTGGCATATTTCACTTAGCATAATGTTCTCTCGGTTCGTTCGTGTTTTTGCAAATGGCAAGATCTCTCTCTTTTTAAAGGATAAATAATATTTCATTACACATGCGCGCACACACACACACACACACACACACCCAACCATAGTTTCTTTATTCGTCAATAGGCATTTCAATTGCTTCCATAACTTGTATTATGAATAATGGTGCAATGAATTTGGGAATGCAGATATTTTTATAAGATTGTGATTTCATTTCCTTTGGGTAGATACTCAGAAGAGGGGGGATTGCTGGGTCATATGTTAGTTCTATTTTTAATTCCTTAAGAAACCTCTATACTGTTTTCCACAGTGGCTGCACAAATCTACGTTTCTGCCAACAGTGTACAGGGGTTCCCTTTTCCTCACACTCTTACTAACACTTGTTATCTCTTGTCTTTGTGATAATAGCCATCCTAAAAGGTGTGAGGTGATATCACATTGTGCTTTTGATTTGCATTTCCCTGATGATTAGTGATGTTGAGAATCTTTGCATATACCTTTTGGCCATTTTTATGTCTTTTGAGAAATGTTTATTCAGGTTCTTTTCTTCTTTGCCCATTTTTAAATTAGGTTATTCAGTTTTTTGGCATTGAGTTGTTATATATTTTGGATATTAACCCCCTATGAGATACATGGTTTGCAAATATTTTCTCCTAATCTGTAGGCCTCCTTTTCATTTTGTTGATTATTTTCTTTGCTGTGCAAAAAGCTATTAACTTTTATCCGGTACCACATGTCCAATGTTAGATTTTTCTCTTAAAACCACCAAATGTTGTATTTCCCCCTGTAAACATGTTGCATTCCCTTACTTTAAAGACGCCACTTAAAACGACGGATAAAAATTAACATAGTTTTCATTGTAAAATTAGCAATGGTAAATTTGTCAAAGCATTAAACAGCCTCATTAAATGTTCATAGAAGCAAATAACCATGTCAAATGCCCTGATCAGGTATGGAAATTTTTCGTTCATTTAACAAATATTAAGCACTTACTATGTGCCCAGGATTGACTCAAGTTCAGTGAAATCTTTTCTTTTTTTTTTTTTGGGCTGGTTTGTTCTTGCTTTTTCT
>NW_016108017.1:516503-520692 GCF_001604975.1 Cebus imitator
CCCAGACTGGAGTGCAATGGCACAATCTCGGCTCACCGCAACCTCCGCCTCCTGGGTTCAAGCAATTCTCCTGCCTCAGCCTCCCGAGTAGCTGGAACTACAGGCACGCACCATCATGCCCAGCTAATTTTTGTATTTTTAGTAGAGATGAAGTTTCACCTTGTTGACCAGGATGGTCTCGATATCTTGACCTCATGGTCCACCCGCTTTGGCCTCCCAAAGTGCTGGGATTATAGGCATGAGCCACCGCGCCCGGCCTGGTGAAATCTTTTCAAGAGATACTTGTGAAAAACAATCAGACTATAAACATTATTTATTGGTGAAAGGAGTAAAACAAACATCCATATGCTATAAAATTCAACTTGACTTTTCCATTTCTTCACATTAGAAGCTATGGGGTCTGGCCTTTTTATTTTGCCACTGACTCTCTGGATTCTTACACAATTTACTTAACTCTGTTGTAGTGTCTCAAATCACTGATCAAGGAACAGAGTTTTACTTCTCATTAAATAACTGTTCACCTTCACCCTTCATACCTCACCCAAAATATCTAAAAATGTTATACAAGAAATTCCAATACGGAATGTGGTTCTGAATGTCAGCTCTGGAATAAGAATATCTAAGTCCTCCACCCAACCCCCAGTACTGACTGTATGACTTTGTCACTTCTCTAAACCTTCATTTTCTCTAAACCTTAGTTTTCACACCCGTAAAATGGGAAAAATGTTACTACAACCATATAGGGTTGCTATGAGGAGTAAATGAGAGGTTAATAGCACTTCACGCACTACCTAGTACATTGTAAATGCAGAATACATTTGATCTATTATTGTTGATACAAGTATTCAAATTATTGCTAGGCCTAGAGATAAATTGCAGGAGATGTTACCCTAATGATTTTCAGTTTACTTACAGAGCAGTGCTAATCATAGATATATTGGGTTTATATGTACATCTATGCATCTACTTAATAAATATTAGGTAGCTACTATTTGCTTGATTTTTTTAGATGCTAAAAGTGATAGACTCTAAGAATTATATATACTATGAGTAAAATGTAAATTTTAACTTTATATTAGAGAAAAAATATTTCAAGAATAGTTATACGTTAGCTACTTTCTCGGTCTTTTGGAGAAGGAGTTATCTGTTGTTCATTAACAACAGCTGTCACTTTATTTACATTTTTTTCCTTAGAAGAATAGCTTTAGTGTTTAAAGAATCTGATTATCTTTAATTCTGGATAGTCATTAACATCTTTAAACAGAATTTGCCTTTAGCTTTGAATGGCATATTTCTGTTGAACACATGTTTTATGATACTGTTGACTACCTTGCTTTTTTTATTACTTTATATCTTGATACCCTTTTTCGTTGAAATCAAAGCATCTTCTATGTATATATTAAATATTCATATGATGGGAATACCTCTTCTGATATTAACATCCTTGTTACTCTGTGGCTTTGCATGTTTAAAGTATTGCTTCCTAAATCTAGATAAATGAAAATTCATCTTAGCTTCATTAGTTTCATCAGCTCTAATCATATAATACCTTAGATGATCATATAATACTATATCTCCTAAAATACAAGGAACATTATAGTTTGATATATACTTTAAACTTCTTTGCGGAGAAATATTGTACATGTACAAAGGAGTATCAAGATAGAAATGCAATCATTGTATCTATCCTCTAGTTGCCTTTTATTTTATTTTATTGAGATGGAGTCTCACTCTTGTTGCCCAGGCCGGAGTGCAATGGCATGATCTCGGCTCACTGCCACCTCACTGCAACCTCAGCCTCCAGGAGAATTGCTCCTGGGTTCAAGCAATTCTCCTGCCTCAACCTCCCGAGTAGCTGGGATTACAGGCATGCGCCACCATGCCCAGCTAATTTTTTGTATTTTTAGTACAGACAGGGTTTCATTATGTCAGCTAGGCTGGTCTTGAACTCCTGACCTCAGGTGATCCACCTGCCTTGGTCTACCAAAGTGCTGGGATTACAAGCATAAGCCACTGCGCCCGGCCACCTCCAGTTCATTATCACAATAGTATATTGAATGTCCGTAAGTTCAGTAGAAATCCTCCAAAAATTTGAGGCATTATTTTAATATGATGTAGATTATTACTTTGAATTATATTTGCAATCAGTACATATGATTTCTCAGTCACCATTGCTTGAAGACACTGTTTTTCAAATAAATGCTTTTTTTATGATATTGAAATAGAATTTGTATAGTAGATTATGCATAGAGTAGCATACTTAATTTTATCCTTAAAACGTCAACCAACATCAATGTTAAGTTTTCTGATTTTAATCATTGTTTTTGGTTTTATAAGAGAATGTCCTTTGTTTTAGAAAATACACGCTGAAACAGTTGCTGGTAAAGGGCACAGTGTCTCCAGCTTCCTCAAATGAGTCAAGAAAAATGCATACATATAATAAAAATATGCACAGAGTGATTCAGCAAAGGTGGCAAAATATGAACAGTTGATAAATCTAGAAAAATGATATTTAGGAGTTTCTTATACTGTTTATATAAAGTACTAAAAAATCTCCACCGACTTTGGCTATCAGTTTAGGAAAAGATCATTTATTACTTGCCTTTGTTCATTCTTGAATATTTAGCATCTTTTCCTACGTGCAAGAATACTAGAGCAGGAGGAAAGAGACTGAGTCAGTGGTTTTGGTTTCTTCAAGAAGGGTGGAAATCTCAGAGGAATTAGGAAGAAAATATGGTGATTGTAAAATTAGAAGATAACACTCATCTGCTATCACATTTTAAAATTACTTGGTACCCCCCCCAAAAAAACACCCCAGATTTGGATATCCTTTTAAAGTATAAGGCTTCCACACAAAATCTTGTATACAAGTTGTTCATGGCAGGATTCTTATAATACCAAAAGGTAGAAACAACCCAAATGTCCATTAACGGAATATTTTCAGCCATAAAAAGGAATGAAGTACTCGATAAAACTTGGATGAACCTAAGTAAAAGAAACCAAGCATAAAAGACCACATATTATATGATTCAATTGTATAAAATGTTCAGAATAGGCAAATGCACAGAGTCAAAACTTAGATGAGTAATTGTTAGATTAGGGCTGGGGAGTATACAGAGTGATTGCTAATGGACACAGAGTTTCTTTTATGGGCCATGAAAATATTCTGTAATTAAATAGTAGTAATGGCTACATAACTGTGAATGTATTAAAAATCACTTTAAAATGATGAATTTTATAGTTTGTGAATTACACACTAAAGCTCTTATTTTTAAAAAGTAAAACCTTGCCCATCACTCTTGCCTTGGAGTCTTCCTATCTAATTAAAGGTAAGCCAAAGACTTTAACATTACATGATCCAGCTTCCTATTACTCCACAGTCTGATCTCCTTTTATTTTTTCCCCTCCTCATTCCAGTCTAGCTGCACTGCCTTCTGGCTGTTTTTGCCTCTAGCTCTTTTATTGGTAGTTCCCTCTTCCTAAAACTCACCACCTTTAACCATTTAGTCAAATGTCAACCTCTCAGCAAGGCTTTCTGTGGCTACCCTCTCTGAAACTGTAAACCTCCCCCAAATTACCTGTCTCCCTTTTCTGCTTTACTCTTCTCCTTGGCATTATTTACCATCTAATACAATATATATTTTACTTTTTTATCTTACGCTTTCTCTTCCCCATAAAATATAAGCTCCATGAGGGCAGAGATTTTGTTGCTTTTGTTCACAACTGTATGCTGGGGCTTAAAATAGTGCTTGGCACATATTAGCGCTTATATTGTTGAATGAATGAATGTGAAACTGTAAGTACAGGCAGCTATAACAAAAATCAGGAATACTAAGTAATGGAAGAAGGGGCTACATATTTTATGCCCCTTTATCACAATAAAAATTAAATATCGGCTGGGCGCGGTGGCTCACGTCTGTAATCCCAGCACTTTGGGAGGCCAAAGTAGGCGGATCACGAGTTCGAGAGATTGAGACCATCCTGGCCAACATGGTGAAACCCTGTCTCTACTAAGAAATGCAAAAATTAGCTGGGTGTGGTGGCGCGCACCTGTAGTCCCAGCTACTTGGGGAAGCTGAGGCAGGAGAATTGCTTGAACCCAGGAGGCAGAGGTTGCAGTGAGGCGAGATCACGCCACTGTCCTCCAGCCTGGCACCTGGCCACAGAGCAAGACTCTGTCTCAAAAAAA
>NW_016108017.1:520760-585142 GCF_001604975.1 Cebus imitator
AAAAAAAAAAAAAAAAAAAAAAAAAAAAAAAATTAAATACCTCGTGGGACCATGAAACTAAAGGAGAAGGAAAGCAATAGTTTGTGTCTCGAAATTAAAATAGTAAAGACAATTATTCAGTTATTAAAATGAAAATAAAAAATGTTTTGGCCCAGGCAGATAATAATTATTTTACTTTTCAATGATTAGGACTTGGTAGATATCCAGGCATACATTAAGTACTGAAAATATGTTGCCTGAATGGATAGTGCTGACCTAAAGCATTTAAGTATGGCCACGGTCTTTGTAAATAAATTTGTATTGAAACACAGCCATGCCCATTAGTCTGCGTATTTTCTTTGGTTGCTTTTGTGCTATAACAGCAGAGTTAAAGTAGTTGCAACAGATTATATGACCCACAAAACTCAAAATATTTACCATCTGGCTCTCCACAGAAAAAGTGCGTTTACTGACCCCTGCCTAAATTGGTCTTTGTGGAATATGGAATAGTATAGTAGAGAACCATGAGCAAACCTTCAGAAGTTTAAATTTCATTTCCTGTTGGACAGGTTGAGTTCTATGATTTACGGTGTCTCATCTGGAAAATGAATAGAATACTTATCTCACGTGGTTGTTGATGAAGGATTTTAACTGAGATAACATGTATAAAGCACTTAGTGAAGTGCCTAGTAAACAGTAAATTGCAGCCCAGAAAATAGCACATGCATATATACACATATGTACAGACACATGCATATACACAAGAAATGCAAATGCTCTCAAATGGGAACTCTGTCAGTCACCAAGCATTCTCCAGATACTTTCTATATTTTTGAGTAAATAATGAATAAATAGTAAGTACTTAATACACATAAGGCACCATAATAAACTTCCAAAATGCATGGGATTTTGTTTTTTATGTAGAACATTATAGTCAAGCATTTTTTCTTTTTTTCCCCCATAGAAACAGGACCCCACTCTGTCACCCAGGCTTCAGCCCAGTGGCACAGTCATAGCTCACTGCAGCCTCAAACTCCTGGGCTCAAGCAATCCTCCTGCCTCAGACTCCCAAGTGGCTGAGACTATAGGCATGTGTCACCACACCCGGTGAAACCCCACCTCTACAAAAAATACAAAAATTAGCCTCCCGGGTTCAAGTGATTCTCCTGCCTCAGTCTCCCAAGTAGCTGGATTACAGGCGTGTGCCATCACGCCTGGCTAGTTTTTTTTGTATTTTTAGTAGAAGCAGTGTTTCACCATGTTGGCCAGGCTCATCTTGAATTCCTGACCTCAAGTGATCTGCCTGCCTCAGTCCCCCAGAGTTCTGGGATTACAGGCATGGGCCACAGCAGCTGGCCTGGGTGCCTTATTTTCAACTCTTAATATATAGAGGACAAATTTGCAGGGCTGGATTATGTTGATAACCTTTCTAACTATATAGTGTTTTCTTTGTTAAAATAAATAAGATTTAATTTTTCCTTAACAAAAGTATTTTGATTGTTAAATGTGAAGATCAATGATATGAATCCTTAAATCAGGAATATGTGAGGTTCTTTAGTATTAAAATATCTGCAATACATGGAATTATAATAATTCAGTAAACAGTTATAAATCTATATGCTAAGTGTTAAAATTTGTTAAAACTTGGTAGAATGAAAATTTTGTTTTTGTGAAAAAACATTATGTAAACAAGTAATTTCAATAAAATAATAGTAATAGCAATGAAAATGCAGAGATGAGAGCCATTAATTCTACCTTAAGATATGAGGGAAGACCTGGAAAGGTGACATTTGAGCTGAGTGTCAATAGAACAGTTCAATATTGTCAGATGTATATGGTAGAGTGATACCACACAAGAGGTACCAAAGATATTCAACAAAAATCTTTGAGCTTCTACTGTGTCTCAGAGAATATTTTAGACAGCTGAACAAAACAAAACAGTTGTCTAGTTGTTCTAGACAAATGAACAAATGACTTTTTTCCTGCCACTTGCAGTGGAACATATAAAGGCATGGAAGTGAGGTAAATAATACAGAATGGCTGAGCCTAGAGGAGGCTGGGGGTCCCTGATGAGAAAAAAGCGGAAGCATTGTCACATCAGGAAGTTTGAATGTAATCCTGTAGGCTACTGATTTCCAATCCCAGAGTTCCAGAGATACTGATGTGTCATGAAGTCATTACAAAGGAATTATCAGTCTATGCTTAGATATTAAGCATGCATAGCCTGTGGATTTCAATAAAATGTCTTTTACACTGATTTTCTATACTACTTTTCAATTTTTTATAGTTATTGTGAGTAATAGAAACTCATTTAAACATATGAATTCATAATACCTTTTTGATTAATTTTTATTTTCTCAAGTGTGTGGTACTGTTACTGTTAACTTCTTTTAATTGTCAAAATGGTTAATTTTTAAATGAGGTCCTAAAATATTTAGCCTGGCATCTCCTGCCAGTATTGGACCTGTTAAAACTTCTACAGCAGGCCGGGCGCAGTGGCTCACGCCTGTAATCCTAGCACTTTGGGAGGCGGAGGCGGGTGGATCACGAGGTCAAGAGATCGAGACCATCCTGGTCAACATGGTGAAACCCCGTCTCTACTAAAACTACAAAAAATTAGCTGGGCATGGTGGCGCGTGCCTGTAGTCCCAGCTACTCAGGAGGCTGAGGCAGGAGAATTGCCTGAACCCAGGAGGCAGAGGCTGCGGTGAGCTGAGATCGCGCCATTGCACTCCAGCCTGGGTAACAAGAGCGAAACTCCGTCTCAAAAAAAAAAAAAAAAAAACTTCTAGAGCAGCCATCTAAAACTTCAGTTAATATTTGATGAGCTCAGGCCGGGCGCGGTGGCTCAAGCCTGTAATCCCAGCACTGTGGGAGGCCGAGGCGGGTGGACCACGAGGTCAAGAGATCGAGACCATCCTGGTCAACATGGTGAAACCCCGTCTCTACTAAAACTACAAAAAATTAGCTGGGGATGGTGGCGCGTGCCTGTAATCCCAGCTACTCAGGAGGCTGAGGCAGGAGAATTGCCTGAACCCGGGAGGCGGAGGTTGCGGTGAGCCGAGATCGCGCCATTGCACTCCAGCCTGGGTAACAAGAGCGAAACTCTGTCTCAAAAAAAAAAAAAATATTTGATGAGCTCCATCTAAATGCCAAGCACTTGTTCTCGCCATTAGGATTATAAAGATTAATCTAAAACAAGGTCCATGTCCTCATGGAACCTACAGTCAGAATGAACTCAAGTGTAGATTAAAAATAATAAAGACTGAAGTAAACATGGAGAGAAGGTTATAGATTCAGGATATGTTAAGGAGGTAGTAACTCTTAAGCAATGAGAATCTGTCACTAAAAGCAGACTACAAGAACAGAAGCAAAGACCAGTTTCTTAGGAAAAGAGCTAACGTTTTGCTAATGCAGGAGAAAAAAAGCTCTATCTTTTATTAAGAGTATTGTTTTCTCCTAGCAACAAGCCTAATCAATCTCCAGAGAACAAGGATATTAATGATTTATGGATCTGTGAACATACCTCTTCTGCTTGATTTTTCTCTGCCTGTTAGTAAGGTGTAAACCTGTGAAGTAATCTTAAGTCAAACCATGTAAATATGTAATGTAAGTGATGTAAAAAATTTATCTGGATCTGACTCCTTCACAATGACAGTGTATGACGGGAGTTGCAGAACATTCATTCTCTATGTTGATCTCTGTACCTTCAGCCCAACAAGCTTACTTGTCTTACTTCTTTCAGATTTCAGCCTTCTTTCTTCACACACACACACACACACACACACACACACACACACACGCTTCCTTTTTTTCCTCGCAAAGAAAGACAGCTATTGACTAGAAGCCCAGAATTGCCCCAAGTTCCGACCACCAGCTCGAATTCTTATGAAGTGGACTTGTAATATCCTTAATGCTGCTGTTGGCAGTCAGTTACAGATTCCATTATTGTCGATCTGTGCAGTCGCCATGCGAGGTGGGGGGAGGAATGGAGGAGGAGGAGAAGAAAGGAGGGATGAGAGCTTCCTATTCACAGATTTATCAACCTGCCTTTTCTTGCAGGAAATCTTCGTAAAGGAGGCTGTTGAAATAGCTAAAGCAGGAAGGGTTGGGGGCTGCAGTTCTTGCAGAGGACTGAAAGGATATTTGAAAACCTTTCTCCTCAAAACAAAACAAAATGCTGAATTTGTTCTTTTGTCTTTGTTTTTGTTTGATATGCTTTACTTAACTGATTAGCTATTGTGCTGTCTGGTTATCTAAGCTGCTTCCAGTGTAGGAACCTGTTTCTTTTTCTTTGAGTGTCTTTATTCTATATTTTTCCTATGCTTTTTCCTGTCATTAAACACACTTCATTATCCAGTGTTATCCTGGCTTTCTCTTTCAGACTAAAGCATAACACCAAGAGACAGAAGGACAAATCTCCCTTTTCCTCTCTTCTACCACCTTCTTTTAACCCTATTTCTTTCCCCCTCCCCCTGGTTGTATTAGATTGATGTCACAGAGACAGAATTCAGAGTGGAGGGAGGATCACATTTTCTCTTTCATCATTACTGCCTAGCCAGCAATTTAAGTGTTGGACCCCCAAGAATTTAGACTCTGTATCCTTTTTTTCTCACTTCATCATTCAGTAATTGTGCTCTGTATGGAAAAGTTTTCTGGCTGGAGAATGAGTCTCCTTTCCCCCGGTGATGTGGCGGAGTGGTTGGATAGTAGCACCGAAGAAGAGAAGAGCCTTCTGTCATTTCTGGGTACGGTAGGGCTTGCTTGTTCTTTTAACCCTTTATTCTCCGAACTTTTCTTACTTTTGGGAATAGGACCCCAAATTCTCTAAATCCACTTTTGTATTTTTAAAAGGAGCAAAGGAATTAAGGGAATATGTTTAAGTCATTTGCTTTTCAAATTTTGTTTATGTCTATAGAAATAGTGCCACCAACACTAGCTATGAGAAATAAGAGAGAGATTGCTTTGCCTTAACAAAGAGTGCTAGCTCCATTCAGGGCTTACCATGTCATCTGGCCAGCTGTTCGTGGTATTTAGACAACTTCTGCCAACCAAAATAATATTATTCTTTTACCTTACTCTCAATACAGTGGTGAAGCATGCTGTGTAAGAGTGGGAGTAGGCTTTGTGTGCATGAAAAGCCAAAGTACAAATTGAGAAGTAGCTTTCATGCAAGGTGTGAAATATTTGTAATATTCATACATGATTTCTACTGATTGTATAAAATAGGACACATGGACCTCCCATTATTTTAACTTTGCATTTATGAATGCTTTCTAATAAATTTTTAAGTAAAGCAATTGTTTATCATGAGGTTATTGATACAATAAATTCTTAGGAAAGTTAGATTGTAAATCCAATCATACCTTAAATGTGATAGAAGAGGTTGATACTAATTTAAAAACCTATTTGTGAATACTTCTGTTAGATTAGTTATAGCCTCCAAATTTATCTTTTCTATAATTTATATCCTTTTTCCTAGATATAAGTATGCCTTTATTATAAATGGACAAAATTCAGTTGATGTTCTAATTTTCTAATTTATTCCTCATGAATATTCTATATGACCTATGGATAGTCTTCTGCCAGTCCAAAAGATATCTCTTCTATTGTTTGAAATCTTTCTTATAGTTAGCCTAAGTTTATTTTTCAATTCTGTTTGGGTTTTTTTGTTGTTTTTGTTTTTGTTTTTGTTTTCTTGCAGTTTCGATGTAAAGAGTCACTGTAATCAGGTCTTCCTAGGTACTTATGTTTAGGTATTAACCCGACTCTTAATTTGTTTGCCATGGCCTTATTTTTCTTGGGCATTTGGATGATTTTAAGAAATATGTGTTAAGCCTTCATTTCTCTGAAGCCTATCTCATTCTAGTTGCTTCCCATTCCCCTCCCCTGACACATGCATACATACACACAGAGAAACATCAGTGAAGAAAACAAATACAAATATCCCAAGTAAAACCAACCACTTAGACCCTACTGCATTATGGAAAAGGAAGGTAGAGTTATCATTAAACATATTTTCTGTGCTCTGGCATTCCTTTATGAATTCTAATTATCTATCCTCAAGATTAATGTTTTTATCTCTCAGTTTTTTGTGGGAAGGGCATTATCCCACTGTCCCTGAAATGAATTTGATTAATAAAGATGAGTAAATAAAAAGTGCTACAGTAGTGTCCCCACCCATCCCTGCCCCATCCTCTGATTAGGGGAATTAGCAAATTCCTGTTTATCCACAGATGGATAAATGGAGATAATAAAGACAAAGAATGTTAGAACTTGCTTAGAAGAAAAAATGCAAATTTCCATAAATTATGACGTTGACTTCTGGGCAGTCAATTCCCAATTATTCACCTAATGGAACCTTTAGATTATAGATAAAAACATAGGTAAGTCAGAGTCCTGATTCTGCTCAAGGGCTATAATAAGTTTAGTTGCTGAGTGAATAGACAGTAATGTATCCCATGCTCTGCTGTGGCAGTGCTAAGCTCTGAAAGTCAGCAAATCTTATTTTTAGGATTGAACCTCTCTCCTGACCATAGGTAGCAAACAATTCTATCTGTGGATAAACAGAAATTTTACTAATCTCCTCCACAGAAATGAGGAAGAAAACTATCTGAGATATAGCTTGTGATAGTTATCTCTAATGTAATTTCCATTAATGACAACATGCTTTTCCCAATGAAGATGTCAAGAGAAAGACAAGAAAACTAAATCTGCTTTGTGGTGAATGTAGGATGAGTAGAACCAAGAGATGCTATGTCTCTTGGTACCTATCAAATTATGCTTTCTTTGCCTAAGGAATTTTAAGGCAGATTTCCCTCTAGAAGGGGAGATGCAAGAAAAGTACTTTGTGCTGGTTGGGATCTGCTACTTAACTTCTGTACAGTAACACTTAACTGATGTTCAGGCCTTCCCATTAACCCAGCTCACTCCTGGTTTGATGAAACTTCATACAACTGTGCATTGTTACTAATCTGTTCAAAAACCTTCCATGGTTTCTTCATCACCTATCAGATAAATTTAAAACACCTTACTATGGAACTTAATTTGTCCGTTCACACCTGACATTCTATTATTCATTTTAGAGGAGAAAACCCCCACGCCTCCATTCCAACCAAATTGATTTACTGCCTGTCCCTGGAACAAGTACTGCCCTTTCCTACCACGTTTCTTCTGTCAGCAGTGTTCAAGCTCAGCTTTCTAAATTCAGGTTTTTAAAACTCTGCCGTTGTTTCAAAACTTTCTTATAAAAAAAGACAGTGTTCTAGACGCTGCTAGGTGCTGTGGCTGGATGCAGACAAGTACAAAAGATAAAGATGCTTGTGAGAGGTATAGAGTTTGGCTGGGGAGAAAACATGAACGATGCACAAATTAAATAAGAAAAATTAAATGGTAATTCAGACAACAACGAAGAAAACAAAAATAAGGCAGTTTCTAATTGTGAAATTATCCAGGTAAAAATTGCTTTAGGAGTTTGAAGAAGGGACATCACTTTTGATTTAAAAACATTGAAGATTACCTTACAGAGATAGGATTTAGTCTGAATCCTAAAAGATTTTTATGGAAATGGTGGGGTTTTCTGTATGACAGCAGTGTCACAGGAATATTAAATATTTTCACATCCATGAGCAAACTGTCTTGAAAAGAATGCAGAGTTCATGTAAAGAAGTAACGAGAGATAATATTTGAAGGGTATTTGGAAGCTGACTGTGTAGGACCTTTTATGACAGGATAATGAGTGACAATTTTATCCTGAAAGCCATAGAGAAGAATGAAATATCCTTGAGCAAGAAGATATGATCAAATAGTTTTTTAGAAAGACATCTGAAAGTGACGCCAAAGAGACTAGAAGCAGTTAAATCAGTTTGAAAGCTATTGCAGTAGTCCAGGTATGAAATCAGTGCGTCTACTTTTTTATCCCTGTGTATTATAATTGTTGGTTTGTTTATTAGAACTAAACTGTGAATGCCTCCACAAGAAAGGCTTAATCCCCTTTTCAGCACCTGGAATACTCCATGTGTGGATGAATGTTTGTGTAGCTCAGATGAATAACAGATTAAAATAGAGAGATTACAAAGGATCTATCAGCAGAATTGGTGACAGATTAGGGGATGGGGAACAAAATGAATCAAAGATAATTTTTGGACTTGGAAGAATGGTGGTACTAGTAACAGAAATAAGTTGAGAAAGGGAGCCCAATTTTTGAGGAAGATGGTGAGTTCTGTTTACATATTTTGAGTTTTAGAAGACTAATCCACATCCAGACAGAAAAACAGGTCTGGTAATTGGAAACGAAGTCACAGGTGGGAGCTGTTCATCTAAAGAAGAAAGTTGATAATCTAAGCATCTGTAGGTCATCTACTATTGAAAGCTTGTCAAGAAAAAGAGAGGGCAGCAGCTGAAACTTGAAGAATATCAACATTTGGGGGTGGGTGGGGAGAAAGAGGAGACACAGAGTGAATGAACATAAATGTAGGAGGAAAGCCAGGATGGTATGGTGTCACAGGTGTTAAGGTAGAAAATGTTATCAATGTGGCCAGTAGTATCAGTGGCTACAAAAGCCAAAGAGAAGTAAGAAGAAAACACTAGGTTTGACAGTGTAGGCGACTGTTGATAACCTATGAAAGTGTTAATACTATTTGAGTAAAGTTGACGAGGGAGAAGTCAGCTTTTATAATGTTGAGAATAAGGGTAGGAGATGAAATGGTGGAAACCACAGGTTAAGCCTTTTGCCTGAATAAATTTGTGACTGACAGAAACATGTACCCTTTTAGTGACTAAATTGAGGAGACTTGTACATATTTTTAAGTGGAGGAGAGAGCAAGATCTTGAACTTACAAAAAGACTAAGAAAACAAAATATTTTATAGGTGAGGGTAGAATTAAAAGCATTAGGATTAACATTTTGAAGGGAGAAAGGAGAAACTCATACAGGAACCAAATATGCATGCCGAGATTTAGCAATGGAATATAGGGAAGATGGAGAGATAACAGCTACTGTATTAATCTTATGCCATTTATCACGCCCAGTCTTGCATAGTTAGCTATGTGTGTACCCATTTATGTTATTTGTGTGCCCGTCTAATACTTCCCTGCTACTGCCAGTTAAGGATTTTCTCTTAATATTTTGGCATCTTCCAGAATAGCACTGAATAGGTGCGTAATAGATACTTTTTGAATGAATGAATGCTATCCAGACACCCAAAAATTTGAGACTCAGCCCTTTTTTTAAATTATTGAAATTATTCTGGAAGATCCACCTTTTCTTCCGCTCTTATTCTACTGCTATTTTCCAGTCCCATATCTACAATTACCATTTCAGGTACTTTGATAGCATTTGAAGTTATTTTTCAGTAGATTATGATTGGGTTTTCCAAATTCTAGAATAAAAAGGAAAATACTCAATGTACGCTTTTTTCCACTTTGCCTTTTCTAAATGGAATTTAAATTATTTCATTCACTTCATTAAGTCAAGTGATTTATATGATAATATAGTTCAATGAAAGAAGAATATAATTTTGACAAATCCTAAACATTTTAAGTTTCTAAATGACTGTCGACTATAGTTAATTATTTGGCATTGGCAACTATTATTTGATTCCCAAAATTATACCTAACATCAAGGGAGAAACATATTCAAAAACTGAAACTCTAATTTCTGGTAACATTTAAGACTAGATACCCACAAAAATAATATAGAGACAATTAGAAATGTCACATTAATGTAACAAATACCTTTAACTAAATGACTGAACTCTCAGGAAGGAAAGGAAATCCCCAGGAAGAGGAAAAAAAAAAACAAACAAACTCAAAATCTAGATAGTAAACTCTCCTGGGGGCATTTTACCAATTTTAGAATTCCAGAGAGTTAAGTTTAAATGGCTGTAATATAAGAGATGGGCCAAGGGTCTAAACAAAGTGAGGAATTAGAACTGAAAGGCCTATCTCATTCTTCCCCGTAGGACTGAGCTTCTGAATGAGTTACACCTTCAGTGAAAGTGAAATTTAGAAAAAAAATCTTCTCACTGACAAAAATAGACAAATCTTATTTATCTTAACCTCAACTGGTAGGTGACGTAAGCGGGGAAAAACACCCTGAGAATTCATAATCACAGTCCTGATAAGGAAGAACTGAAATAGTGGACAACATTAATATGTCAGAGATAGGAAGTGGGTAATTAGAATTGAAATATTTTAAGAGTGTTGAATTATTCAAGAGAAGGATAGAAATCGTGATTAACTTTAGGCTTTAAGTATATGTGTTAAAATATTAAAGACAACTACTAAAAGAATAGAAATAGAGTATGTATTTTCAAAAGCAATAGAGAAGAAAATGGAATTTTTTTAACCTGGTTAACCTGATTTAAAAAAAGAAAATCAGAAAAAGTGGGAAAAAATAAATAGAAAATACAGTAAGATGGTAAAAATAAAATCCAATTATATCAAAAATTTATATGAAAATGTTAAAAGATAAATATTTTCAGGCTGGATATTTTTAATGCTGTTAATGAGAGAGAAATCTAAAACACAGGGGCCTACGATAGTTAAAAGTAAAGACTTGGGAAAAGAAAGCTGGTATAGCCAGTGAAATAGAACGAGACTGTCAAAAATGTTACTGGAATAAAGGAGGTCCCTAAATAATGATAAAATATAAAAATCACTAGGAAGACATAAGTTACTGGAATAAACGAGGTCCCTAAATAATGATAAAATATAAAAATCACTAGGAAGACATAAGTTACTGGAATAAAGGAGGTCCCTAAATAATGATAAAATATAAAAATCATTAAGAAGACCTAACAATCTTACATGTACCCAATAATAAAACCTCAAAACTTATATGCCAAAAAAAAAAAAATGGGCAGATATATAAAAAGAAATGGATAATTCTACAGTCCTATTTATAAAAATTAGTAAGGATATAGAGGATATTCAAAAACACAGTAAGCTTGACATACACAACTATTAGTCTTCTCAAGCACATATGGAATCTTTATAAAACCTGGCAAGAGACTAGGTCATAAAACAAATCTCAACAAATTTCAAAGTTATACAGATTCCATTATCTAATAACAGTTGAACTAAGTTAGAAGTTGGTAACAAAAATTTACTTTAAAAATCTTTAATTTTGGAATCTTTTATAGTTACTTGCAAATAACTTGTTAGTCAAAAAAGAAAACATAATGGAAATTATAAAATACCGAGCAATACTGAAAATAGTACATATTCCACAATATTCTTGTGGAATATTACTAAAATAATTCTATAGTCTTTTACATTGAGAAAGGTAAAAGCTGCAAATTAATGAGCTAAGCATTTAACTCCACAAGTTAGAAAAATAATAAATGTGAAGAAAGTTTAGGGAAAAAAATAATGAAAACAAGAGTAGATAATTAAATGGAAAATAGACATAAACAGAATCAATAGCACCAAGAGTTGTTCCTTTAAAAAGTCTAATGAAAATAGATGAAACTGACAAGATTTGCTAAGAAGAGAAAGTATAAACAATGTTAGAAATGAAAAAGGGTGTAACTATAGAAAATTAGATAACTGAAAAATAGGCTATTACAAAAAACTTTTTGATTATGTATTTGGAAATTTAGACAAGTGGACATTGTAAGAAAAATGTAACTTATTAAAACTGTAGAAGCGATAAAAAATGTAATTAGGCCTGTGATCTGTAACCATTACAGAAATAAGAGGCTAGACACAGTGGAGCATACCTGTAGTCCCAGCTACTTGGGAGGCTGAGTTGGGAGGATCACTTGAGACCAGGAGTCTGAGGCAATGAGCTGTCATCCTGCCACTGCACTCTCCAGCTGGAGTGACAGAGCAAGACCCTGTCTCAAAAAAAAAAACAATTATTATGGCTAATATTCTAGCAGTAAAATTAAGAGCAGGCGCTAGTCACATTGCTTGTGTTCAGACCTAGTTCCNAAAAAAAAAAAAAAAAGAAAAAGAAAAATGGAATCAGTGGTTTAAAATCTGCCACTGATTATGTTTTAATTTCTCATACAGCTTGACTTCAGAAAAATAATGTCAAAGCATACTTGGGTTAATATTTTCAATCAGTGATAATTCAGTTTTTCATAGCAAGTGAATAAATTAGCATTCTGGTATCTAAATTTAAAAGCAAAAAAATACCTAAGTATGGCTATTGGCTCTGTATTTAGTCTCACAGGCAGACATGGTTCCTTTAGAATTTTAAAGTCTTACATCCTTTGTTTAGGGGATTTCCTTAGAACAGAAGATGTTCTTGCAAAAATTTTCCTTATGGGGATGTATAATTTAAAAACTAAAGGCAATTAAGCTGAACAGATATCTAAAGAAAACGAAAATGAGTAAGATATCAAGACTTAAATGTAATTATGTTTAAGTGTGCTTCGAAATAAAATTTGGAAATTTGTTACTTTTTTTTTCAGACAAGGTTTCACTGTCATTCAAGCCCTGCCCCTTCCACCTAAGCGCCCTGCCCCCAAACCTCAGCGTTCCCTGCCGGCAGTAGCTGGGACTACAGGTGCAGGTGCAGGCCACCGCGCCCAGCTAATGTTTGTATTTATTGTAGAGATAGGGTTTCTCACCATGTTGCCCAGGCTGGTCTCAAATTCCTGAACTCAAGTGATGCCCCCACCTCAGCTTGCCAAAGTGCTGAGATTATAGGTGTGAGTCACCATGCCTAGCCAATTTGTGACTTTTTTTTTTCTTTTTCAGTTTTTTTTTTTTTTTTTTTTTTTTTGAGACAGAGTCTTGCTCTGATGCCTAGGCTGGAGTGCAGTGACGTGATCTTGGCTCTTGGCTTACTGCAACCTCTGCCTCCCAGGTTAAAGCAATTCTCCTGTCTCAGCCTCCCAAGTAGTTGGGATTACAGGCATGTGCCACCATGCCCAGCCAATTTTTGTATTTTTAGTAGAGATGGGGTTTCACTGTGTTGGACAGGCTGGTCTCAAACTCCTGACCTCAGGTGATCCACCCACCTCGGCCTCCCAGAGTGCTAGGATTACAGGCATGAGCCACTGTGCCTGGCCTGTGACCTTTTTAAGTAGAATGATGCATAGAAGGAAAAACCTCAAAACTTCTTTTTATCAGAATCTCAATTTTTCTGTGATAGCCATGTCACTAATAGAAAAATCAAAAGAAAAAGAAAAAAAATTAAAAGAAAAAATATCAATTTAATATACATAATATATTCAAAGGAGAGTGGTCTTAAACTCAACCAGATGGCAGAGTTTAATTGCATATGTGAATTAAAAGTAATCAGAAAATTGTCTGTACCCTGCAGACAAGCAAAAATGGGTGCAAATGATTTATAAAAACATTGTGGTGCTTGCCTCAGCAGCACATATACTAAAATTGGAAAAACATTGTGAGAGAAATACTTGAAACTGAGAGAATTCTACCTGTTAACATCTGTTTTGTCTTAAAATTTAGACACAATCACAAGATGATTCCAATCTTGCAGCAACATAAGACCTCCGTTATAAAACACTAGTATCAGTATTAGTCAGGAATATAGTTTAGTTTGGTACCCAAAACTGGAAAATATATAATCAAATAATATGAACTTACATAAATTTATTAATTTGAAATCAAAGAAATGTGAGTACATAATTAGGTATGGTTTTATGGAAGTAGATGAATTGAAGTTGATATTGAAGGTCATCTAAGAGTTGGCAGATACATAGGTGAAAACCATTAGCAAAGGCAGACATGGGAGAATGAATGTGGCCAGTTTGAGATTAGAGATCATCTCACTGATGCAAATTGTTGAAAATTGTTGGCAGAAAGGACTAAATATGCAAAGTAGAGCCAGATGATTTTTTCTCTAATGCCTGACTTTCTGAAGATCTCTAGGAAGGAAATTTCATCTAGAAAGTAATGTTTTAGGGAGATCCATCTGATAATGACGAGTAGGAAAGCTTTAAGCAGGGAGAGACTGGAGTCAGTAAGAGTAGTTAGAAGGTTCCTGCCATGATCTGCATGAGAAGATGAAAAGCCCTAGATTAGGATGACGGATGGTAGTGAAAATAAACAAGGCAAAATGAAGCCAACAGATATTTTGAAGGGACACTTAGCAGTGTTTGTTGGCTAAAGGGGTCAAATCAACATCGTAGGCACCTTTCTTTTTTACTTTTACTAATGGGTGATGTTGAGTGTAAATGATTTTGTTTTTGTACAGTGTCATGTGCATATTTAGTTCTAAGTAAATGATTAAGTTTTCATGTTTGTATTACAGGTTTACATATTTGTATCTTTTCTCTTTTTAATGTTTTTTATTAATATTTATTTGGGAAATAAAACCCAAACAGAGGCTCTGGCATAATCAAAGACTAATTTTTTTTAATGTTCACTGAATACCAAAATGATGGTATGAATAAATCTACGATTGTACCCCCAATTATATATGAAGCATATTAACAATGAGAATATATTACTAAATCAGTTGTAGAAAAAGTTATATATGAAGCATATTAATAATTAGTATACATTATTGAATCAGTTACAGAAAAAGTTTAGATAAATGTGTTAGACCCTATCTGTAGATTAAAAGAGATTATCTTCCACAGTTGATTATACAACTGTATATTCCACTGTGAAAAACACATGGAGAACAGGATAGAATGCTTGGTGATTAAAAGCAGTCTCTAAAGCCAAACTGCATGGGTTCTACTGCTCCCACCCTTTTTACCTGCTGTGCAAACATGGGCAGAGTAATAGAACATCTTGTTAATGTGGAAGATAAGGTTGATAGTTCCACCTCCCAAGGATCGTTTTGAGGCTTAAAGTGATAATACATATATAACATATAGCAAATAATAAGGCATAATAATAGGTTGGTGCAAAAGTAATTGTGGTTTTGCACTTGTTAAGTTGCAAAAACCACAATGACTTTTGCACCAACATGACACTTTGATGTTGAACTTGTCATTGTTATGTTTTTATCATCATTAAAATGCCGAGTTGTTGTCACTAAGAACTAGATACACGTTTTCTACCTGAAACTTACGAAAACACATAAACATCCCTGAGCTATATTCTTGGCCTTTTCAGTTGACAGTGTTGTTTGCACTATAAGTATTCTCTACTATCTCATCCAACATTAGCATGTGAAGCCCTAAGTTGAAGAAATGGAATACTTGTGAGTGCTGTTCAGATTCCTTGGCCAGGGAAAAAAATTGTTTTTCTATTATGTTAATAAGAAGAAATATTTTTAAATAACAGTAATAAATTTACTGAAGCAAGGAAATAGAGAGGGGAGACTGGATGGCTTTACTTAATGAGAATTTACCACATTTATGTACTTAGCACCAATTTGTACATATTGGAGTGTGTGGGGCATGCAAACTTGAAAGGACTGCTTGTTTGAGTGAAGTACTGCTGTCTGAGTGATACAAATTGGGTGAATTAAAGTGGCTCTGGGGATTTGTATTTCAGAGCAGCTGAATGCTCGTAGTTGACAGTGCATAGGCTTTAAGGCATTAAAAATGGGATACAGCAGAAAGTACCCTACTGAAAATGGTGGATGAAGTTTATAAAAACAGGCAGGTGCTATAGTGTTACCAGCCATATAAATGCAGTATATGATTTTCTTCTCTTTGGTCTTGTCCCTTTTTCTTTATAATATTTTTCTAACTCTGTCTTTTAAGTTCCCATTACCTTTAGGAGTCCTCCAGCAAAAGATGTGAAACCTCATTTTCATGAAAGCCTTTTTTCTTTCACACTTTGCCATTTGTTATTAAAGCCCCTCTTAACTAAAGAGCTACAAACCCATTTCCTCCTACCTATTCGGTTTCTTAAATGTCTTCTGTGCATCCCATGGAAGAAGACTCTTCCTAATTCAGAATTCACAGCATGGAGAGAGAAGGTATTTGCTTATCTCATTCATTAATAACTTGAGCCACCGACATAGTGCATCCTATTTAATGTTGTCATTATTTACACAATGCAAGTGAAAATAGATTATAGTGAAGTGGACTCATTCACAGCAACACTATATATGCCAAAATTTCAGTGACTTGAATGGGTACACAAAGACAGTTTGGTTTGTATTCAGTGTTTTATCATGCTTTGTTGAAATTTTGATTTTTAAAAAGGCTTTTGAAGTAAACTGAAGAATTCGCTTTATGAGAATAACATTAGAAACTTGTTTCCTACCCACAAATATCAAAAATATTAATAGGGTATGTGAATAATTATAATTGTCAGAGTACTTACATTTATTCATGTTTTGTAATTCTGTGCAAAAAATTACTAGGAATTGGTTTGGGTTGCCATTAATGTGAAGTGCTTAGACATCCTGTATATGCCAAAGAAACTGCATCTGTGACATCTAATATTTTTCTGGTCTATTATAACTTGAGAATTTTACTATGTTATTTTAGTTTCTTACATAATTGTTCACCAAATTAAAGCTATAAATATCTTTGTACATTTTATTTACCTTTTCTGCTGAATTTTCTGGACTTACTTTATTTCCTTTTAAATTTTGCCTTCGTCCTAATCATAGAGACTAATAATTGTTACTATCTCAGGGTCTACAGCAAAGATTAAGTAAGGTAGATACTAGACCCAGTACTTAGCACATAAATTCTCAACATGAGCTAAAATTAGCTGGGTGTGGTGGCGCACACCTGTGCTTCCAGCTACTCAGGAGGCTGAGGTGGGAGGATCGTTTGAGCCCCAGAGATACAGGCTGCAATGAGCTGAGATTGCACCACTGCACTCCAGCCTGGGAGACAGAGTGAGACTGTGTCTCCAAAAAAGAAAAAACACCTCAATATAAGCTAAAATTACAATAAAAATATTTTCCCTAGACAAATTATTCATAAAGAGGTGCTTAAATTGCTTTTATAGTATATCATTTAAAAATTATTATCTTTACCTGTTTTTTATTATTTTTACACTGTGGTAACTAATTCTAAAAAATGGTAGACATTATAAGAAGTTTATATATATTAGTTAAGTAAATGCAAATACTATGTGGCATATGAACTTCAGTTAAATGAGATTGAACAAAAAGTAAACGTACAGGTATTGACCGTACGGTAATGACATTGTATAGCAGATACCTTTCTCATTTAAGATATTTTCAGAGGCTTTTGGAACCTGTCCCTTAGTTAATATGATAAACACTTTGATAGCCTGGGTGGAGACTAGCCTGGGTAAGATGATGAAACCCTTTTCTAGAAATGGGCATGGTGGCACACACTTATAGTCCCAGTGGAGGCTGAGGTGGGAGGATCACTCGAACTCCAGAGGTGGAGGTTGTAGTGAACCCAGATCACAATACTGCACTCCAGTCTGGGCAACTATCTTAAAAAAAAAAGAGAGAGAGAGAGAGAGAAAAGAATTAAGAAATACGAGTAAGTGTTTATCTATGGACTTTCAATATGATTTGTATCTTTTGGTGATGCATGTCTGACCAGGTGGTTTTTCATTTTAGAGTAAAAAAGAAAAAAGTCCTTACAAGAAAGATTAATGAGTTTTGGTGCAAAAGTAGCTTTTTGAAAGAAAGGGGCTCTTTAAATCTGAAATGTAATAGTATTATAATGTCATTTCCTTAGGATACACATTTTCTTCTGTCAGTGCCCTTATATTGGCCAGTATTATCTGAGCACTTCTACCCCAATTCCTCTCAGACTTTGTCTCCTACTATTTGTTTCCACTCACTGGCACCAGTCTCACTGCCCTCTTTGCTGCACTTTACCTTAGAAGCTTTGTACTAGCTTCCCTTTACCTGTAGTCTTCTTCCCTGATAAACCTGCAGGGCTGAATTCCTTACCTCCTTAAGCATTGACTCACACCTCACCTTTGCAATGCAACTACCTATTTAAAATTACTATACCTCTTCATCTCCCTTCTTTTTATTTGCCGCAAAACACTTGTCACCTTCTAACTTACTTCTTAGGGTCTTCCCAAATACATGATAGGAATTTCCGGCATTTACTTCCTGACAAATGAACCAATGGTAGTGTATAGACTATTTGGTTCTAAGGCAGAAGTTGACTTCTGTTTGTTGAACAGGAACATCCTCCACCAAAAGTACATTTGCCCCTGTAATTATCCAATTTTCAGTCTCTTTGCCACTTTCCAAAGAAAGCACATTGACAAAGAGGAAAACGTATATGTTGAGGAAATACTACTACTCTATTTTGAATTTAAAAGGATTCTTCCTTCCAGAAAGCTAATTTTGTATTAAAGCATATAAACTCATTAATCTTGTCTTTATCTCTGTTTGATCTGAATAACCCAGTTTATTAAATGGTGAAGACCAGGTCAGGACAGAAAAGGTGAGATGGCTTACACAGAATCATACATGTCGTTGGTAGAGCTGCTAAGAAAAACATCCAGATGTTCTCTTTGTTCAATACATCATTCTATATGGAGCTCTGTTGGAGGTTATCTCTCATCATTGTAAATCATCACATCATCTCAGGTCATATCCAATGGCAAAGGAAATGAAGAGATAAATTTAAAACTTAACCAGGCTTTTTATAACTCTTTTTGCTTTTCAATCTGAAGATGAAAAATATTATTTTTAGAGATGAGAAAGTGAATGAGGCAGTTTCAGGCCTTTATCTACTGAAACAATATTGTATCTCTCTTGTCTCAGGAGCATATTTTAAAATGGCTGCAATTAAATATTGTAACTATGAAAAGAACATTAATTTTACAGCAGGTGAAAATAATGCAATAGTATGTAGCATGAGTGGGGGTGGAGAATACAGCTGTCTAATTTTGGTCTACTGGAACTAGTGTAGATTTTCCCTCAAACAGAGCAGAAATGTAGCTCTTAGAGCATAGTAGCAGCTTTCTTTTCTTCTTACAGATTTAAAGTTAAAGGCACAAGTTTAATATGCAGTCCTTCCTGTGACTAACAGGTTGCTCATTCTGCTTTTGCTAATGCTGCTACCTTGCTTCTAAGTGGACATTGGTACTTGGGGTATTTATTTTTCTGTATCCTTTGAAGTAGTTATGAATCTTCTGAGAACTAAAGAACTGGGATACTCCAAAGGCCTATTTATACTAGCAGATGAGTTGTATTATTGTGGGGATTGAGAGAGTGACAAAGCGTAAACTTCTTTCATTGGTTGATTTAGCTTACCTTATTTCCTTTCTTTCCCCTCTTTAGTGGAAATTGTTCGGATTTCAAGAATGATTTAATATCTTCTTTCTGGACCTAGTAATACATTCTATAAGCCACATCAGTGTTGTATTTTTTTTCCCATGATACAGAAAGAGAATGTAAAAAGATAAACATAACAATATAATATTTATTAGATTTTGAAATGTGGTCACTCATTTTAGTCAATATAATATCAAATAGTTAAAAGCATTGAAACATATTCATTTAATGAGTTTATATGCCTGAAAACTAAAATTGGCTGTTTGGAAGAAAGTGAGGAAATGAATTTCGGTTTTTTTCCTTAGCCAGAACATTGCAAATTAAGGAAATGGTTTACTAGATAATTTTATTCTGGCTAATGAAACTTATTTTTCTTCCAATTTGGTTTCTCTGTCAATTATTCAGAAATTAAAACATGCTATATTATAATATTAAATCTCCAGTATCTTCTAATTTGATATGAGGTTACCTTTATAGGTAATTATCAGAGGAAAGATGAGATTTTTTTCTGTCTTCACCAGACCCATTCTCTGCCTGCCTTGGCCCTAGCCACATCACCTAACTTGTATAATTACTCTCTAAAGTCATATTCCAGAAGTCTGAAAGTCTTGTTGTTCAATATGCTCATACAAGCTGAGTTACTTAAATTCAGTGCTTTGTGCCATTTCCAGGAATCTGAGCTAATTATGCTGCCATTTTTCAGAGATGTGCATTAGAAGTCATGTGTCCTAATTCTGAAAACGGCTTTGTACATTTAGGTTCATTTAACTAGAGAGAAGTTAAGGGACTTACAGTTATTGGTCATAATTTTAAAATATAGTAGTAGTGTGGAACTCTCATATACTGCAAGCATATAAGATGCTATGTTGTCAGCCTCTCAGTCTCTAGGAATGTTCCAATTTGGCTTATGCCTTACCAGTCAAGATATCACAGAGAAGGTATGTTTAGTCATGGAAAAGAAAATCAGCGTCCAGCATGCAAAGATAGTAAAAGAGTAAGCACTTTCAATTGGATTTTCATAGGAGGAATTGATTTGTGTGTATTACTGGGTCTGTGTAAAATGGTGTCCTTTTGGCACTAGCTGAATATACATTTCAGTAAATGTTTTTTCTTGCTGCAGATTAGTGTAATACAGTGAAATTTTCTGTAACTGAGGGAAGGCAGTGGTTGGGCGTCTGTTAATAGCCTGAAAGTAACTAATGAGGATGTGCAGTCAGAACGATTGATTGAATAGCTGCAGTCCTGTGTGTTTCTTTCTTGCTTGCTCTCTCTGCAAGCTGTAGAGAGGGAGGGGGAAGAGCAAGACACAGAGAGGGAGCGAGAGAAAAAACGCTGTCTCTTAAGTGGAAGTAGCACGGATCCCAGGGGCCAGGAGGCCAGAAATGGAAGTTTAAACTGCATCTATCTTTTAAAGGGAGAACAGCAGGAATCAAAATGTCAGTCTCCGGAGTTACGATTTACTCCTTATTTTCTAAGATCTGGAAGATAACACAGAATACTTTTTTTAGGATGTGGCTTTTTTTTCCTTGTCCATGTTGAGATTATCTAATGTTATCTGAGAAGCTGGATTCCTTTATGTCTGTCAGTTGAAGTGGCGATGGGAAGCAGTTGTGATAAAGGTATAATACGTATATATCTATCATCTGTGTGTGCGTGTGTATGCATATATATATATATATATATATACACACAAGTGTATATATATATATATATATCTATATATCACTCTATGAAAAAAATCTTTAAAATGTAGCCTTAATACAGTATATAGTAATTAAATGGGAGAAGATCACATTATCTGCAAAATCCTAAGCTTGTTAGGTCAGTTTGAACAGATTTAGGATTCCAGAGTAAGATCTTAGTAAGGTCATATTGTCAGAACAAGGAGAAACTGATCTATTTTTATATCTCCATAGGCATATATGTTATTTTATCTTGGCAGCAGCTTTTAGTCTTCTCATGCCCCTTTTGTTGCAGTCTGGTGCATCAGCTTCTCTGCACAGAACTAACTTTCACCTTTGTGCAAACACCGTCGAATCATGTGCAACATTAGACTATATTTTGTTCACAAGAACATTAGAAATTCTGTTTTATTCTATTAACTCCTACATTGCTGACACATAGGGAAGTAGATTTATATACCGTGAGATGCAACTATTAAGTGAACTTAAAGATATTAAACATAGCTCAGAGGAAATTATTTTTATATGTACACAGATGAAGATATAAGCTGTCACACTAAAGCAGATTGTTAACTGTGCTCAAATCTCTCTAGTTTCTTGATAGTTTAAGCACCTCAAAGATAGATAAATTATGTGAGATAGAAAGCAATGTACCTTTAAAGCATGCTGATTTATTGTGAAAAACCAATAAGTTTACAGTTTAGTGGAAGATCCTAAATTTGGGGTTCTTAATGATGTTTCAGCCTTCCTCCTTTTTTCCAGAGGTACCAGCAGAAAGGTCCCCTCGTAGACGGAGTATCTCAGGGACCAGTACATCAGAGAAACCCAACTCCATGGACACTGCAAATACCTCACCCTTCAAAGTACCAGTAAGTGTTTATTTTCTCAATAATAATATTTTACTTTTCTCCTTTCTTCTTAGAGTTAGAGACAGCTACTAAGGAATCCAAACATTTTTCTCTTCAAGAATTTGTTTATAATTCTGTGATTAAAGGATAGACTCATCAACTTGTATAAATTAACTGTGGTTAATGTCCACTACTTCCTTTTTTTTTTTGAGACTGAGTCTCACTCTGACTCAGAGTCAGAGTTTGTCATCCACACTGGAGTGCAGTGGCGAGATATCACTCACTACAACCACCACCTCCTGGGTTCAAGTGATTCTTTTGCCTCAGTCTCCAGAGTAGCTGGGATTACAGGAGCATGCCACCATGCCCAGCTAATTTTTGTATTTTTAGTAGAGGTGGGGTTTTACCATGTTGGCCAGGCTGGTCTTGAACTCCTAACCTCAAGTGATCCACCTGTCTCAGCCTCCCAAAGTGTTGGGACTACAGGCATGAGCCACCACACCCGGCCATCCACTATTTTCAGTATAATATTTATTAGGTTTTAGGGAATATTATTTTTACCCACAGGGTACTTATAAAATACATAACTATATTAAGTTCAAATTCCTCTCAACTGTAGAGTTCAAATCCTTGTAGATATCTTTTTATCAAGTTGCTAGCTAAAACCTATCACAGTTCTATAACGAAGCTGGTGGAAGATTTAATTAAGGAATGGGATATAATTTTTTTTTCAGAGCTGGAGCATAAGCAGAAAGTGATGAGTCTCATAAAGTTGCAGACTAAATTCACAGAGAATTAGACAATTGTGAATTCCAGTCCTAAGACCTGGTCCGCACTTTGCTTAAGCCATCTTTTGGATGATCTTGGAAGTGTTTAAGAAATACCTTGAAAGAAAGTAACTCCTTAAATTGGCCAGGCAGTATTGAGAATCAGCATTAAATACAAAAGAGGCTGAGCCCAGTGATTCACACCTATTATCCTAGCATTTTGGGAGGCTGAGGTGGGAGGATTGCTTGAGGCCAGGAGTTCAAGACCAGCCTGCACAACATAGTGAGACCTTACCTCCATAAAAAATGAAAAGAAAATTAGTTGGGCATGGTAGTGTGTGTCTGTGGTCCCAGAGGAGGCCAGGGTGAGAGGATTGCTTGTGCCTAAGAGGTCAAGGCTGTAGTCAGCCATAATTGTGTCACTGCACTGAAGCCTGGACAACAGAACAAGACCCCATCTCTTAAAAAAAAAAAGTACTGAGATGGAAGGGCCATATGTGATCAGGTCAGCTGACTATCGGTTACAGACCTATTTTGGTCTTTTTTGATATAGCTGTAAGTAACCAAGATTTTAAATCATTTATTTTCTTCGATAAGAAATATGTTTATTTCCTAATCATATTATTTTATTAGAATTAATTATTTTATACTTGAATTGCTTCATGAGATTGGTCATTATTCTAGGTACAATGAAAATCAGTATAAGGTAGAAATAGACTTTTCTGTGTGGAAAAAAGATTTAATTCAGCCAAGTTAATATGGTGTAGTCTGTCTTTCTTATTCTAATACTTTTTTTAAAGTTGGGGTGACCTTTTAAGTAAAATTGATTTTTTGACATATATGAACTGGCATTCATTCATAAGATGACCAAAATGAGTGTTTTATTTTGTGTTAACCCTGAGGAGCAAGATTTTCCCTTGTTGTATATCTGAGGACGTTGAAGAGTTTATGAATAGCTGTTACTGTGACACTCAAATTTTTACAAATGTTCTCATTTTCAAAGATCACAAGCAAGTATTGGATTATTATTCTAAGCAAATTATGACAGGAATTTTAAAATATCAGATTTAGTGTCTTTTACTAAATTTTTTTGTTCCATAGACATAGCTACCTATTTTTTATTTTATTTTTCTCATGAATGAAAAAAAGCATTATTTCTCACCTTCTCTTCTTGTTTTTCTGATAATGTGGAAAGAATAGAGTAAAACTGACTGTCAATATGCAAAGTTTAGTGAAAAGGATTGAGTTAGAATTTGAAGTTTTCACACTATCATGCTAGAACGGAATGGTGACTCTTAAATTTTTTTTGAAAAAGTTGGTAAGTGAAGATGAATATCCCTCTGCAGTATGGTAACATCAAAGCATATTCTATATTGAGTCTGAAGTTGATAGCCAGGCTTTGAAAATCTGAATTACTTAAGAACTATGATGTTTATTTAAGTTGATGACTAATATAAGATGTATCTTAATAAGACTAATAATTCTTCAGTGAAAATTATAATGATTAATATAAATGAAAACTGGTATTACTTACGAAGCACATACTTAGTTGTTATTCTTCTGACAATCTCGCCATGTTATAGATTTAGAAATAATGAGGGAAGAAAAGGGCCTCAATGACAGCAAATGACAGTCACAAAGACCATGCACCCATGCACTTAGCTGTCTAGAAGTTAACCGTTCACAGCCCTCATCTAAAGAGTTTCCTAAAAAAAAAAAAAGAGTTTCCTGAAAAATAACCAGCCGCACACACTGATTACAACAACAACAAAGAACTGTCAGTAAGTAAAAGGATGAGGCAGAGAAAATGAAGAGCAGAGAATCATAAAAACAATCCGAATTCACTTAGGATAAAGGCAAACAGCGTTGTATTTATTACTAGACCTTAAAGATATCATTGTATTCCAGGGTGATCTATAGTGCAGAAATTGACGTTGATAATAATGATTATGAATCATCAGGAAAAAGTGAGATTATATTTATTTTGCTATTTTTAAAAAAGTGGAACTGTTATATTATGTGACATGTAGCCATTGAAAATATTTAAAATGTTGAAGATATGTGATGTTTATAAAACTTGTTATCCAGTAAAGTGGTTTGTGAAGTACCTCATTCCTTGATCATGCTAGATAAATAATTTATATATTTGTTAAGAAAAACCAGAATATGCTGGCTCAATGAGGCACTGCAGTACTTGGATATCTATAGAAATACATTGTATTTTTAAAATTTTCATGTAATACCAATAGTGGTGTGATTTACATCACTTAAATATATTGCTGATTAGAAGAATGTCTAATTTTCAGGTCAACAATACTTTTATAATTAATATCACAATGGACTCTTCGAATTTGGGAAAGCAGCACAAAAAGGAGTCAGACATTGAGATATTTAAGTTGTTTATACAATATTTCAGAAATCATTTCTATGTTAACTTTATGAAGAGACAGAACCAGTATTTTACCACAAGTACCAGTGGTTCCAGGATTCAGATTTCATTACTATGGTGAGCAGTAGGTTTACCAGTCATCAATTGGATCCCAAAATTATAGTAGTGGCCTCTCAAAAAGGACCTTATTCTTTTGAGCTGCATTTTCAGACTTGCTGAGAGCAAATAAAATAGATTTTAGCAAGTCCTGACTGAAATTATTTATAATGACACACTTATTGAATGCTTACTTTGGGCAAAGTATTGGTGATTCACTAATTTATACCTTCTTGGCATACTGTGCTTGGTACAACAGAATTTTTCATTCTGAAGCCCTGTATATGGCCTAGTAGCAGGAGATATAAAAATGACCAGATTTATAAAGAGGTAGATGAGCATGGTAACACAAGTTATTAACAACACAATGTTTAAGTTAAGGCTTTGACAAGGAGCAATATTTGAGCAATTTCAAAGGCTGAAAGAAAATAATTGACAGGGGAAGAAAGTGCTCCAGTTTGCGGGAATGGCATTTTGGAAAGACATACAGTCATGGGATGACTGATGCTTCCAGGGATTATAGGAAGAACTCAGTGAGACAAGAACCAAAAAGTATGTGGGCAAAAATGGCAGGTAAGAAGACCGCAAAGGTAGGTGGGGGAAGACTATGATTGAGTTTGTTCATCAAACTTAACTAAATTATACTTGCTGTTGAAGCATACAAGATGTGTTTATTGGAATATTTGTCTTTGGCTCTAAAGCTAAACAAAGTGGCATGAATACTTTGAAATACGGGTAAATTACTTGACTCTTCTCTTAAGTGAGTCTTTTTTCTTCTTGCTATTCCAACTCAGGGTGATAGGTAAGGAGCTATCATTCAATAGAAGGCCAGCCCAGCACTCACCCCTGGCCTTTCAGTGGACACTACTGATTTTTCTAGAATAATATTTAGCCTTAAGGATATCAAGGAGAAGCCAGTGGGTAAGGATCACTCATATCCTGCTGGTTGATGCCAAGTAAGGCAGAAAGAAGAATAACCCTAACAGTGAGCACAAAGCATTGAACCCCAAAAAACTTTTCAATGTCTTCCTTATTCACAAAAATTTATACTTTTAAAAACTTAAAATAATGGCTGGGCATGGTGGTTTATGCCTGTAATCCTAGCACTTTGGGAGGCCAAGGGGGGTGGATTACGAGGTCAGGAGTTTGAGACCAGCCTTACCAACATGATGGAACCCTGTCTCTACTAAAACTACAGAAAATTAGCTGGGCATGGTGGTGCGCGCCTGTAATTCCAGTTGCTAGGGAGGCTGAGGCAGGAGAATCGCTTGAACCCGGGAGGCAGAGGTTGCAGTAAGCTGAGATCATGCCATTGCACTCCAGTCTGGGCGACAGAGAGACTCCATCTCAAAAACAACAAAACAAAACTTAAAATAGGCAACTAGTACAGAAGGGTATTTATCTATAATAACATTCAAAACAAGGGATGAAGAGGAAAATTATATGGCTACTGAACCTGTAGGTTAAGACAATGCCTTGGTTTTTAGCAATGTTTAAATGTATTTGTACTCTTATCTAATCGTAGCCATAAGAAAAAGTAGTGATCTACAGCAGTGGTCCCCAACCTTTTTGGCACCAGGAAACAGTTTTGTGGGAGACAATTTTTCCACGGACCAGGATTGGGTCAGGGGGATGGTTTCAGGATGATTCAATGCATTACATTTATAGTGCACTTTACTTCTATTATTATTAGATTGTAATATATAATAAGATCATTATACAACTCATCATAACATAGAATCAGTGGGAGCCCTAAGTTTGTTTTTCTGCAACTAGATGGTCCCATCTGGGAGTGATGGGAGACAGTGACAGATCTTCAGGCAGTAGATTATCATAAGGAACACACAACCTAGATCCCTCGCTGCACAGTTCATAATAGGGTATGTGCTCCTTTGAGAATCTAATGCCACTGCTGATCTGACAGGAGGCAGAGCTCAGTGGGTAATACAAGTGATGGGGAGCAGCTGTAAATACAGACCACATTTTACTCGCCCACCTGCTGCTCACCTCCTGCTGTGCAGCCCAGTTCCTAAGAGACCACAGACCAGTACCGGTCCATGGCCCTGGGGTTAGGGACCCCTGATCTACAGGAGAGTTTCTTCCTTCCTTCACTCTTATTCTATATTTCTTCACACATACCTTAATTCCAATTGCAAGTATTTGTTTGTAGGTCTCTGTCCCTCAGGCAACAGATATCTGTTCCAGTCATCTTTATAACTACCCCAGTGCCTAACACAGTACCTCCCACAGAGCAAACATTCAACAAATAATTGTTGAATAGATAAAATATGCATGAATTATCAAAGGACCAGAATCCAATGAGTTTATCTCACACATATTCTCTTGGTATTATTGATAATGTCTCTAATCAAATGGAATATTAAATATTTAATTACATTTAATAAACATTTAATAAGAGATCATGTGGGATAAATGAATATACCTGGCAGAATGGATAGATTTTTTTTCCTTAAAGAGAGATTTTAATTAATATTTGAAATTCAGAACTGTGGTATTTTAGTTACATAGTGTATACTTTGTCTACTTATATTTGAAACTGAAACTAGGTAGAATTCTTTATAATAATCATTTGTTTCCGTGGCTATTTCTTGGAACCTTTTAGGTGTTATACATATGTATAAATTCACAGTGTTTTTGTACATCTGAGTTTTGACTGTTCTTCAAAAGCAACTTTAGTCATTTGATATTTTCTCCTCTTATAAAGATTATTTTTCACTTTTTCTTTAACATCGTGCTAGACTTTCACTTAAATGAAATTACTAGGATAGTGAGGAACAATCGAATAAATAATGAAAAGTTATCCAGGTACATGCTTAAGTTTGATTGAGAAAGAAGAAATGATTATATCTCATAATTGTGTATATTTGTTTCACATGCCTGAGATTTTGGAACAGGCTTCTTTCTTTGTACTCTATTTATAAAGTGACTATTGATATTTATTATTTTTTAATCACTTCTACTTACATGATACCATCAGTTTGGCTTTGGCTAAGAGGGAGCTGCTTGTGTTCCGGACCAGGTGCTAGGCTTAGTGTTCCGATTTCCGTAACACAATGGTCTAAGTTGGCCTTTCATGTAAGTATAACACAATACAGTTGCAGCTGCTTCATTTGTGTTTGCTGTGAGCTTGGCTCTGAAAGAATTCAGGCACCAAAAATTATGCCAAGACAACCAGAAAGCATAATTAAACTAAGTCAGTAGCTGAATATTCCTGTGTAACTGTCTTTGTGCTCTTGTCACTGTGACACCTAAGCATTCCCAATCAAATTAATACACTAGAAACAAAACATTGTCAAAAAACCAAACCTTTACATAGTTTTTAGAAGAAAGTAAAGCCCTGGGAAATAAGATATAGATTAAGTTAAAGTCCTGTGTAAAAAGAAATGTGTCTTAAGTTTCAGGATTATCAGGCTCAGTTGCTATTGGTGTCTGTTTTGAATCCTCTATAAGATCCTATTAAGTGTTTTTCCAGGTTAAACAAAGAGATAGAAAGCTTCGTGTCCACTGTTTAATAAAAACTAGTAACCGTCCATTGTCCAAACTGGTGGTTTTCAACTTTGGCCATACATAAAAGTCATCTAAGGAACTTCAAAAATATACTGATGCTTAGACTCCACCTCAGACCAGTTAAATCAGAATATCTAGACTAGAGCCCCATCTTCTATATTTTTTAAAAGGTTCCCAGATGATTCTAAAATGCAGCTAGGGTGGTAAACCATGTGTCTAAATGATTGATAAAATATTAGGAACACATTTTAGTCAGTGTCTTACCTGTGAATATCAGTGCTTTCTTTCCTACCTTCAAGTCTGACATAAGAAACTAAGAAGCATTATTTTCTCAGTGGCCTTTGTTACTCACTTACTAATTGCAGCATTGCCTGTTTATTGCCCTTCTATGTGTTTGCCATGATCATTTCAGATGACCAATGTAAATTTACAAAATACTTGATTTACTGCTGACCACCCTAAAAATCTCAGATTTCAGGGTAAAATGTTGAAATTCAATTCATAGCATCCAAGCTGCAATACAGTTCCAACTTTTGTATTTTCATTGTTATTGTATTCCAGGAAGATACTTAAAACTTATTTCTCATGATACTTAAAGACTCTTTATTTGTGTTTCTTCCCTGTCTTCACTAACCATCTACACAGAGTTAAAATCTATAATAGGATTGCCCTCCAGTGAGACCTCTTTTAATGAAGAGTATATTTGTATTTATATGTGTATGAATATATAAATATGAATATAATCATTATATGTCTATGAAAATGTTATTACCAAAGGTAGAAATCATATAATCATGGGGATGTCAGAAAATTATGGGCTGTAGATATTAACTATATATTTAAGTCATTTTGTAATCAGAATACTTATCTAATGATAAATATCTTAGAAGATAGAAAATTTAGGACTAAGGGTCTTGGAGCAAAGAGAAAAAAAAAAGAATAAGGTTAGATGTAACTCCTTAAGGGAACAAAGTGGGAATTGGCAAATACCTGGAGGAAAAGGAAACAGGCTTGGTGGCTTGGTTAGGAAATACTGCCAAGACTCTAAACTTGAAAGAATTAAAGAATGAGGGGAACCCTCCACAATCTGTGGTAATTCCTAGAAATGGGCTTGCAGCAGCACTAAGTACTGGAGATAACAACTTACCCTACCCAGGAGAAGAGAGCTGTTTGAGAGGGAGAATGAGATATACTTACTTAGAGCTCATTCTTACAGATGATGGACCGTAAACCCCTTTCCTCTCAAAGCAGAGATATTTCTCCTCAGCTTTAATGGGCAAGGAGAAACACAAGACCTCTTATTTCACAATGAGAAATAGACAGTTTGAAGACCAAATGCCCACTTAAGGGAGCATAATTAGCTACTGAGTATAACTGATATACATAACTAATATCAGATGCTTTCCTCTTTTACAGAAGTTCAGAAGCCAGAGATGTAGAAAAGAAAATTTGCCACCTTTTAATTAAGCTAGAGTTAGCTATGCAAAAAAAAATATTTTGTTCTTCTCAGCTGTACTTATACTTAGCAAGTTATGAGCATTGCTGGCAAACAGTAATACCCTTGTCATGCCTTTCTACCATAAGGCCCTTTAATTTCATAACCAATGCCAGTACCATTCCACTGGATTTTTAATGTTTTGGTTCTTTTATATTAAACATCTACTAATTTCAATTTAAAGAAACCACACTCTAATAGTATTATTTGATTATAATATCACTACAAAATTTTTGTCAGTTGTTGAGTAGCTGGTAAAAGAAAAGGCTCTAGAAGAATTTGAATAGACATTTCTCCAAATAAAATATACAGGTGGCCAATATACACATTAAAAGATGCTCAACATCATTAGTCATTAAGGAAATATAAATCAGAACCACAATGAAATACCACTTGATGCCCAATAAGATGGCTGTAATCAAAAAGAGGGATGATAATAAGTATTGGTGAGAGTATGGAGAAATTAGAATGTAAAATGGTACAGCCACTTTGACAGCTCCTCAAAATGTTAAATGTAGAGTTTCCATATGACCTAGCAATTCTCCTTTTAGGTATATACACAAGAAAATTGAAAATATATGTCCACATAAAATGTACACAGATGTTTATAGCAGGATTATTTGTAATAGCCACAAAGTAGTCATAACTCAAATGTCTGTCAACTGAAGAACAGATAAACAGAATACTATTTAGCCATACAATGGCTTCTTATTTGGCCATGAGAAAGGAATGAGATTCTCATACGTGACACAACATGAATAAACCTTGAAAATATTATGCTAAGTGAAAGAAGCCATACACAAAAGGCCACATGCTGTATGATTCCATTTATATGAGATGTTCAGAATAGGCAAATCTATACAGACCAAAAAGAGATAAGTGTTTCTCATGAGCTGGGTGAGGGAGAAACGGGAAGTGACTGCTGATGGGCGTGGCGTTTCTTTTTCATTAATGAAAATACTCAGGAATTAGACTGTGGTGATGGTTGCACAACTTTTGGGATATACACAAAGGTTCTATGCATGAAGTTTAATGCTGTATGGTTGCCATCTCAAAGATCTTAGTGATTGATCTTCAGACAAGCTGCATCTATTCTTTTTATTTTTTTATTTTTAGACAGGGTCTTCCTCTATCACCCAGGCTGGGCAGCAGTGGCATGATCATGGCTCCCTACAGCCTCAACCGCCCAGGCTCAAGTGAACCTCCCACCTCAGCTGTGTAGCTAGAATCACAAGTGCATGCCACTGCACCTGGCTAATTTTTTTTAAACTTTTAGAGAGATAGGGTCCTACTTAATGTTTCCCAGGCTTGTGTCAAACTGCTGGGCTCAAGCAATCCTCCTGCCTTAGTCTCCTAAAGTGCTGGGATTACAGGCATGAGTCACCATGCCCAGCAGAGTCACCATGCCCAGCAGAGTCACCAAATCCCAGCTCTTTGGGAGGCCAAGGTGGGTGGATCACTTGATGTCAGAAGTTCAAGACCAGCCTAGCCAACATGTTGAAAGCCCGTCTCTACTAAAAATAGAAAAAATTAGCCATGTATGGTGGCATGTGTCTGTAGTCCCAGCTACACAGGAGGCTGAGGCAGGAAGATCACTTGAACTTGGGAGGCAGAGGTTGCAGTGAGTTGAGATCACACCGCTGCACTCCAGCCTAGATGAGAGTGAGACTTCATCTAAAAAAAAAAAAAGGACCAATATATATATTATGTATATTAAGGACCAATGTGTTAATATTGTGATGCCTAAATTTACAGTGGGAAAACTATTTGCAGTATTACAAACAGTATAGTTAGGAAATGGCATCTAGAAGTAATATAAATATGTCTAATACAGTCTTTTCAATAATATATTTCCCTCCTTCTTCCACCCTTCATTTTATCCTTAGGGGAAAAAAAATCCTATCCTGATAGACATTAGTAAAGAGTAATTACATTGTTTCACCTTATACCTTTTGCTCACGACCATCCATAATATGGATTTTTAGTACATTTTGTTTCAACAGAGGCAGTAAGAACTTTATCTTTTTCAATAACTAATAGGCTCAAAAGGCTCCTCCATCTCTAATGTTGTTATTCTTAGAGTCCTAGAAATGAGAGATGGAAAACTTCAATTAAATTCAACTAGTCCATCTCCCCTGACAATGAAAAAAATGTATTTCACATTATATTATCTATTGCTTTTTCAGGCCTTCTAAGATAAGTTATCTTAGGGAGACTGTCCAATAGGCTAATAGACCTCACTTTGAGGTCTTTGTTTTGACCCATCATTTCTCATTATTATATTCCTTAAAGCCATCATCCTTAATATTCATATTTCATTAACTTGAATCAGATTAGCACAGTCTCTGTTAGAATTAAGAAAATCAACATACTGTACTCTGTGGAGTATTATATTATATAATTATGTCAATTTATAATAAAAAATTTTTTAAAAATCAGTGTACACCCGTTATTAGGAACTGAAGTGTTCTACAGGAGTGAATTTTCCAGATATTAAACTCTTCTTCCTTAACCACCAGATTTTTTGTTGTTTTAATAATTTTGAGAGAGTTTTCTCTCCTACGTAGTAATTATTTCCCTACTTTCTTGAGTGAATTCAACTTTTCTTAATAATTCATGTTAATCGTTATCAGCATTCTGCAAATACATATTAAGTAGCCCACTATATGCTAAGCACTACAGAAACACCAGAAATACAAAGATGAGCTCAATGTGTTTCTTTTCTGTTTGCCTTCAGGAGTTAAGATTCATAGGGAGTATGAAATAGGAATAGAATTAATTATAGGTCAAGACAGGGGAAAACAGTAGTATAAATAAAAAGTTTAGACAATCAGAAGTGAGAGAGACTTAAGTCCTATTAAGAATAGTTTCCTCTAACGGCCGGGCACGGTGGCTCACGCCTGTAATCCCAGCACTGTGGGAGGCCGAGGCGGGTGGATCACGAGGTCAAGAGATCGAGACCATCCTGGTCAACATGGTGAAACCCCGTCTCTACTAAAAATACAAAAACATTAGCTGGGCATGGTGGTGCGTGCCTGTAATCCCAGCTACTCAGGAGGCTGAGGCAGGAGAATTGCCTGAACCCAGGAGACGGAGGTTGCGGTGAGCCAAGATCACGCCATTGCACTCCAGCCTGGGTAACATGAGTGAAACTCCGTCTCAAAAAAAAAAAAAAAAAAGAATAGTTTCCTCAGGAATTGTTATTTGAAATAAATGACACAAGGACAACTGAATAACCATGTGAAAAAAGATAATATTAGATGTGTATCTCATACCTTACACAAGACTGAACTCCAAATGGATTAGGGATCTAAAATGTGAAAACAAAAACAAAGCATATCTAGTAGAAAACATGGATGAATTCTCTAACCTTAATGCAGGGAAAAACTTTCTATAGTGGTTGCTGAAAAGCCAGAGGCAATTTTTTAAAAACAGATTGATAAATTTGATTATACAAAAAAAAAAGTTTAATAATTACATGACAAAAAATATAAGAAAGTTAAAGTTAAAAGACAACCAATGAATAAATTGGGATAAAATATTTACAACATCTAAGAAACTATTAAGGCCGGGAGTGGTGGCTCATGCCTGTAATTCCAGCACTTTGGGAGGCCACAGTGGGCAGATCACGAGGTCAGAAGTTCGAGACCAGCCTGGCCAACATAGTGAAACTCCATCTCTACTAAAAATACAAAAAATTAGCCAGCCGTGGTGGTGGGTACCTGTAATCCCAGTTACTTGGGAGGCTGAGGCAGGAGAATCGCTTGAACCCAGGAGGCAGAGGTTGCAGTGAGCAGAGATGGTGCCACTACACTCCAGCCCAGGCAATAGTACAAGACTCCGTCTGGAAAATAAAAAAACAGAAGAGACCAAGTCACTCCGAAAAAAAAAAAAAAAAAAAAAAATTAAGGGACAAGTGACTAAGACCCAATAGGAAAACTGAAGAAAAGAAAGACATGAATAGGTAATAGGTAAAAAAATTTTATGCAGCATATTATTTCATGCAGAAATATTATTTCACCTTTTTAGTCTGACAAAAACTATAAAGGATGACAACAAATTCTGTTGACAAGGTTGTGGGAAACAGACACTCTCATACATTGTTGAAGGGAAGGCAAACTGGTAGAACCCTTCTAGAGGGGATTTGGCAAGATTACATATACACTTACCTTTTGACCCGGCAATCCCATTTCTAGGAATCCAACCTGAAGATACGTCTCCACCATTATGAAAATACATATGCACAACGTTATTTATGCAGCACTTTTTTAATTGCAAAATAATGTAAACAACCTATATGCACTTTGATAAGAGGGCAATTAAACTATATGTAAAAAGTAGAATAGCGGGTCCTCCCACATCTCCCAAGATGTCCACATCCTAATACATGGAAATTGTTTATATGTTATCTTATGTGGCAAAAGTGACTTTTGCAGATAGGATTAAGGCTAAGAACCTTGAGACAGGAAGAGTATCCTAAGGTATCCAGATAGATCCAGTCTATAATCACGAGGCCTTAAAAGCTGAAACGCTTTCATAGAGATGCAACATTACTGGCTTTGAAGACGGAGGAAAGGCCATGAGCCAAGGAATGTGAGTGGCCTTTACAAACTTGAAAAGGCATGAAACAGATTTTCCCCTAGATCTTCAGAAAGGAATGCAGACCTGCTGACACTTCGATTTTAGCCACATGAGACCTGTGTTGGACTTCTGACTTACAGAACTGTAAGGTAATAAATTTGTACTGTTTAAATCACATTTGTGTTAATTTGTTATAATGGCAGTTGAAAACTAATACAGTGGAAAACTGGTAAAAATTAGAATTACGCTTGTGTTTAGGTCAGCATGATACCTGTGTTTATTTCTTAGTTTTCATAACCATACTATGGTTATATAAGATGGTAACATTAGAGGAAGCTGGGAAAAGGAAAACTGTGCTATTTTTCCAAATTTTTTATAAATCTAAAATTACTTCATATCGAAAGGAAAAATAATCAAGGATTCCTTCCCTCGTCAGTGTCCTTTCCCCACTCTACCTCATTAACATCCCCTTAAGAAGTTCTCATGTCTTCTTTTCATTTGTGAATTTCCAACCAAGGTTTTAATCCAGTGGTTCCCAAACCATATGTCCACATAAAGACTTGTTCATAAATGTTTATGGCAACTTTATTAATATCCCAAAACTGGAAACAACTCAAATGTCCATGAGTTGACAAATGGTTAAACAAATTTTGGTGTACTCATACAATGGAATAAAAAGTAGCAAACTACTTATACATGCAACAGCATGCATAAATTTGAAAAACATTATGCTAAGTGAAAAAAACTACATACTGCCCAATTCCATTTATGTGACATTGTGGAAAAGATAAAACTATAGGGACAACTCAGATTACTGGTTTCCAGGGACCAAGGATGAGAGGAAGAGACTGACTACAGAGAGGCATGAAGACATTTTTGGGGTGATAGAAACGTTCTGTATCTCACTTATATTAGTACAGTATACGTTTGTCAAAACTCATCAAGCTGTACATGCAAAAATAGTAACTTGTTTTTTGTAAATCACACCTCGGTAAACCTGTTTTGAAAGACATGTTTTAAAACAAAATATGTAAAAAGTTGGACATAAAAGGTTTGAAATAATATAACAAGAAGATAATAAAAATCTGGCATAACAGATTCATGAAAATGAATTTCTAAGAATGTAATTAGTTAATAAAGTATGCTTGTATCTTCCATTGGCCCCCTCTAGCAAATCTTAACATATCAATATGTGTTTTAACATGTTATAACGTATAACACCTATAATATATATTTTATATTTTAATGTAATTATACATAATATAGCATAATAACATCAGTATGTCAACATCAATTAGATCTGATTAATGGATATGTGTTTATTAACTTCTGTGCTTTGTATGTTTAAAAGTTTCATAATAAAAGTTTTAGTTTGCTTAATTAAAAAAGAATCACATTGAATCCTTCTTAAAAATGTAGATCACTGTGCCTTGATCCCAAAAATTATAATATATTAGATCCCAGCTAGAAAAATAATTGTGCTTTATGACAGAACCTTTCCTCTTTCCTTTTGGTGCTTAAATTTGGGGAAAAAATAAAAGAAAAAAGAAAAAAACCTACTAGGGGATAAACTCTAAATTATAATGCACTTTGCAACTATTTATTGTTGTTATTCTTGTCATCCACAGTTTCCCTTCCTGTTTGGACTCCCAAATAACCAGAAGATAAACTAAGTAAAATATAAAGACTACAAAGTAGACTTTAATGATTTTAGTTACTCTCCTCCTTTTTCCTTGTTAATTTTTTAGAATTCTGTTTTAGTCAACATCTAGTGACTATCTACAAGTTTCTAAGTTATATTAGGAAAGCAAGGAAGGGAATTTTTTATATATGACACAGCTTTTTTTCTCAAGTAATTACAATCCATGATAACATGAACTACAATATGTAAAATACATGGAGATTTTTAATTTACTAATAAACTAAAACTTGAAAAGCAAGACTGAAAACAATTTTCACCTGGGTCCTTTCTAGTTGACATGTGGCATTTTCTTATTGTGAATCAGATAACATTTTGAGAAATTGCCATTTAAAAATACTTAATCACTTAGAATTGCTATAACATTGTCTTAATCCCTTGTGTGGTCACTGATGTGAAAAGGTCTCAAGCAGAATTAAAGCAGGGTTTTGTTGCACATCCCTGTATTTTTTGTGTGAAAGGTGATGACATGTTTCTCTGTCTCCACTTCTCCCTGTCTTAAGGGAATGCAGCAGTGCTAGGATGCCGGCAAGCATTGTCCCTTACTACCCCCACTGAGGCTTCTGAGAGCAGTTGCATAGCAGCAGTTTTATTTCAGTTACTAGTCATTCCCAGCTAGCTGAGTTCAGTCTTCAGGGAATACTCCAATTTGCAGGTGGCCAACAACTTTAGTTATCATTGTCTTAACATTTACCAAGCTCCAAAGAAAGGCAATATTTGGCTTTTTCTTTCACTGACAGTTGCTAATTTTAAACCTTATTTTGAAAGAAAATAATGAGTACCAACTAATTAAATCACTTTAGTTGTATCAATTGCTATGACAATATAGCTTTTTTTTTTTTAATGATGAGCTTTTTACTATTTTAAGAATTATAAATGGTAGCAACAGCATTTCAAAAAATTGGATAGGGTAGGATTTGTTTTGAGTGTTTATTAGTATGCTTTCAGATTAGATTGGTGTCAGAAGGGTGAAATCAGTTTATTTACATTCTTTCTTTCTTTAGTTTCCATTTATTCTGTTGGATTTTTAGAATACACTTAAAGGAACGTTATTCACATTCTTCACATTTTTATAAGGCATGGATATCATAACTATGTAAAAGAGAAAAAAGCATTTTCCTCTTGGCATCCACCTATTTTTAAATTTTATATTTGGATTTTTTAATTTTATACTTAGTAACCACAGAATCAGTTACATGTAAAAGCCATTTCAGTAAGGGAATCCTAGGGGCAAATTCTTGTAAGTCAAATGACACACTGATAGTTTTTTGGGTTTTGTTTTTTGTTTGTTTGTTTGTTTTGCTTTTTTTACCCTCATTTTGAATTGTCATATTACATTTCTGGCTATTTATGATAAGTAATTCTATAATAAGCTATTTGTAGAAGTTACATATAATACATATGGTGAAAATAAGTTATGTTATAATACTTAAAGTATTTAATGGGGCACTAGAGTGTCGAGAATTCATATAGAACAGTGGTTAAAAAGAAAGGGTTCCAGTGTGAGGCTGCCTACGGTCAAAGTTCTCCTCTGCCATTTAGCATCTGTGTGAACTTGGGAAAGTCATACACCTTCTGTATTAGTCTGTTTTCACACTACTATAAAAAATTACCTGAGACTGGGTAATTTATAAAGAAAAGAGGTTTAATTGACTCACAGTTCCACAGCCTTAACAGGAAGCATAACTAGGAGGCCTCAGGAAACTTAACAGTTATAGCGGAAGGAGAAGAAGGACATTCTTCGCATGGAGGCAAGGGAGAGCAAGGGGTGAAGTGCCACACTTTTAAACCATGGGAGGTAGTGGGAGAAGATTGGATCATGGGGGAGGATTTTTTCTATGCTGTTCTCATGATAATGAGTAAGTGAGTTCTCAGATGATCTGAGAACATACTGTGTACATTTTTTCAGTTCTGAAAGCAATTTTTGAGCCCCCACGAAATACCAGATATCAAACCTACCCTGGAAACACAAAGATTGCAGCATTTAGTGAGGATGACACATAAGTGGGCATGCACTGTCCTAAATGTAAGGCTAGCTCTCTATAAATGCTTGGCAGCACTGAGGAGGAGCGAGCCTGTAATCAAGAGCAGGGTCAGGGCATGTCAAAAAGACAACCCAGAAGAGATTATTCCTAAACTCAATCAGAAAGGATGATCCAGCCAGGGAGAAGGAAGAGAATACGAGCAGTGGCAAACATACATGGTGAATATAGAGAATTACAGGTATTTTGAGTTAGTAGAGGATAAAGTATAAAGGGGAATGACCAGGGATCTGGCTGGAATGGTTAAGTAGTTACCAGATGATACTATATCCTATAGGCAGAACTCTTACCAGGGCCATTCTTAGCTGCTTTTAGGTACCTTTGGGTTAATTACACATACCTTGATCAGTCAGATGCATCCAGGGAAGAAGGATTGCATGACACAAAGCATAGTGACCTGAAACTGTAAGGAATTGCTCAGAAGGGACAATGGGCAACTGGGCATGACATGTACTTTGTTGTTTCTCAGAAGAGGATAATGCTGGAAGGCTCAGTACATGGTTGGTCTAAAATGGAGGGATAGTAGAAACCAAGCCAAGCCAAGCTTGGAAACAGTGAATTTTTTGTGGTTTCATCCTATACAGCTATGTGGTCTTCCTAAAGAGCTTTGTCATGGCACCAGGAAGATTGACTTAAACATTGTTTTAATTCTTATTTTTGATAACTAATCATTAAAAAAATGGAAAGTGTTGGTAAATAAATAGCTTCAGATGATTAGCTATGGAATCTAGGGAGAAGGAAAAGAGAACAGGAAAAAAACAAGGGACAGGGAGAAAATGAGGTGGTCTAGAAAGTGGAGGTTGAAAATGAGGTGGTCCAGAAAGTAGAGGTTTCTAGGTTGAAGAGTAGGTTCTTGTGGAGAAAGAGATATATGAAAGACATGTGATTAGGGAGAAAAATCAGAAAAAAATTACTGTTTAAGATATCTGAGATGGAGGATCTCTGAATGATGATAAGATCTAGTGTGTAGATAAAAGAGTGGGTGGCTGAAATGTAGAAGAATGAAGCAGGATCCTCATCTCTCACCTTATACAAAAATCAACTCAAGATGGATCAAAGGCTTACATCTGAGACCTGAAACCATAAGAATTCTAGAAGATAACACTGGAAAAACTCTTCTAGACATTGACTTAGGCAAAGAGTTCATGACCAAGAACCCAAAAGCAAATGCAACAAAATCAAAGATAAATAGATGGGACCTAGTTAAACTGAAAAGCTTCTGCACAGAAAAATAAATTAGAATCAGTAAATAGACAACCCACAGAATGGGAGAAAATGTTTGCAAATCATGCACCTGCCAAAGGACTAATATCCAGAATCTACAGGGAACTCAAATCAGCAAGAAAAAAAAACAAATATCCTCATCAAAAAGTGAGCAAAGGACATGAATGCACAATTCTCAAAAGAAGATATACGAATGGCCAACAAATATGAAAAAAAAAATGCTCAATATCACTAATTATCAGGGAAATGCATATCAAAACCACAATGAGATACCACTTTACTCCTGCAAGAATGGCCATAATTAAAAATAAAATAAATAACAGATGTTGACGTGGATGTGGTGGAAAGGGAACACTTTTACACTGCTGGTGGGAATGTAAACTAGTGCCCCCACTATGGAAACAGTTTAGAGATTCCTTAAAGAATTAAAAGTAGAACTGCTGTTTGACTTAGCAATTCCACTACTGGGTATCTACCCAGATGAAAAGAAGCCATAGGAAAAAGACACTTGCACATACGTTTATAGTAACACAATTTGCAATTGCAAAAATATAGAACTAGTCTAAATGCCTATCAACTGAGTGGATAAAGAAAATGTGGGGGGGGGGTAGGTGTGTATACACACACACCATGGAATACTCAGTAACTATATATATATATATACACATACATACATTCACACACACACACACACACACACACACACACACACACCACAGAATACTACTCAGTCACAAAAAGAAACAAAATAATGGCATTCACAGCAACCTGAACGGAGTTGGAGACCATTATTCTAAGTGAAGTAACTCAGGAATGGAAAACCAAACATTGTATGTTTTCACTTATAAGTGGGAGCTAAGCTGTGAGGACACAAAGGCATAAGAATGATATAATGAGAAAAAAAAAAAGAATGATATAATGGACTCTGGGGACTTGGGAGGAAGGGTGGGGCGTGAGGGATAAAAGGCTACACATAGGATATGGTCTACACTGCTCAGGTGATGGATACACCAAAATCTCACAAATCACCACTAAAGAACTTTTCCTTTCAATCAAACACGACCTGTTCCCCTAAAACTATTCAATAAAAATAAAAATTAAATTTAAGAAAATGAGTGGGTGGAGAGATGACATGCAAAAATGGCACACCTCAGGTGGCTGAAGGAGAGAATGTATTTGGTGTCTGCCATATCTTTGCATCCTTCAGTGACACTTTTGTTCTTGTCACTGATCTTTCTGGCAAAGCAACCATCTGCCATGTGACTGGTGAGATGAAGGTAAAAGCAGATCCAGATGAATCCTCTCCATATGCTGCTATGTTGGCTGCCCAGGATGTGGCCCAGAGGCGCAAGGAACTGGTGACACTGCCCTACACATCAAACTCCAGGCCACAGGAGGAAATAGGACCAAGATGCCTAGACCTGGGGTCCAGTCGGCCCTCAGAGCACTTGCCCCCTTGGGTGTAAAGATTGGGTGGATTGAGGATGTCATCCCCATCCCCTCTGACAGCATCCACAGGAAGGGGGCTTGCCATCTGTGAACAAGGCTACTCAAAATATTTTCTGTTAATAAACTGCCTCATGTTAAAAAAAAAAAAAAAAAAGGAAACCTGAAGAGAAATTTTTTAAAAAAAATTTTAATTAAAAAAAAGTTCCATCAAGGTTTGTGGAATGCAGTAAAAAAAAAAAAAAAAAGCAAGTGTCAGAGGGGAGGATACTGAGTAATGGAGTCAAGGATGAAGCTAGGGTACCATACATCACTATTGGTTATTTTCTAGCATGGTGTTAAGAGACAGAAATATTACAAGCTAGGAGTTAAAGTTCTTAATGAACAAAGGAAAGTGAAAGAGAGATGAAGAATCCTAAATCAAGATGGCATGTACTTCAAAAAATATGTATTTACTCCACGATTTTATGGAATATCAGTTTGGAAACAATGATAGTAAGCTAGGTAAAGTCCAGCTACCTCTTCCTGAGTACCATTGAATATTGGGTAATGGAGAACGAAAAACTTCAACTAAATAGGGCTCTGGGAAAACAGTTTCTCAGGTGAAAACTATGCTTCACTTACATCAAGGAGACGACAACAAAATTTTAAAAGGCTTCACTACTTCCGTGAAGTATTACTGACCATTCTCTGCCATCTTAACCTTTTCCTTATCTGTATTCCTAAATCAGCCATAATTTTATGTATATATTTATTGAGGACTTACTAAAGCTTAAACACTGTGGTAGATGTTAAGGTAAATACAACACTATACCATCCCCTCAGAAGTTTAAATGCAAGATTTCTTGTTTCCAGATAGGAAAGCCTCAACTTTAATTTATAAATTGCTGGAGGCTTAGTATGGCCAAGTCTGAGAGAGAAAAACTGCAGGAGTATTCATTAATGGGGAGGCCACAATTTTTAGAAATTTTACTCCTGGAGTCCTACCAGGTTCTCACAGTGAATATCTGAGAAAATTTCCCTCATTTTTCCAACAGGGAGTGGGGAAAGGAGCTGTTTTGAAATGCACCAGAGCATTCTCTTTTTCTTTTTGTTTCTTTTCTTTTCCTTTTTCTTTTAAGATGAAGTGTTGCTCTGTCTCCAGGCTGGAGTGCAGTGGTACGATCTCTGCTCACTGCAACCTCCACCTCCCAGGTTCAAGTGATTCTCCTGCTTCAGCCTCCTGAGTAGCTGGGATTACAAGCACATGCCAGCATGCCTGGCTAATTTTTGTATTTTTAGTAGAGACGGGGTTTCGCCATGTTGGCCAGGCTGGTCTTGAACTCTTGACCTGAGGTGATACGCCCACCTCAGCCTCCCAAAGTGCTGGGATTACAGGCATGAGCCACCGCACCTGGCCTATTCTGCTTTCCTTAAGAAAGTCTGCTCTCAGAAGAAGCTAACCAGAGCCTAACTGATAAGAAGGAAGGGAAATTACTCAATTCCAGTCCTCTCTAGCTTTCTTCTTCTACCTAAATGGAGTGGGTGGGGTGAGAGGCACTGAGAAGCACTTGTGAAGTTCACAGTCCAGAAACAGAGACTCATTAAAAGACTGAGATCTAATCACAGGACTTCAGAATGTTTTCCCCCACCTTACCACTACATTACGAAAGGCTTGTTTACTGCAGTTCTTTCACCTAGTACAGCATATCCAGCTAGCAAGAAAAAAAATTACAGAACATGCTAAAAGGCAGAAAACACACTTTAAAGACACAGAGTAAGCATCAGAACCATCCTCAGACAGAGGAAGCATCAAAACCAACCTCAGATAATATTGGAATTATCAACCAGAAATTCAAAACAATTATGATTAATATACTAAGGGCTCTAATGGATAAAGTAAATAGCATGCAAGAACAGATGCGCAATATAAGAAGAGAGAGAGAAATTATAAAAAAGAACCGAAAGGAATGCCAGAAATCAAAAACACTGTAGCAGAAATGAAGAATGCCTTTTATGAGGATACTAGTAGACAGGACACAATTTAGGAAAGAATCTCTAAGCTTGAGGATATCTCAGTAGAAACTGGCAAGACTGAAAGCAAAAAAAAAAAAAAAAAAAGAAGACTGCAGAAAAAAACAAAAATGGAACAGACCCAGAGGAACCTTAAGTACATATTACTAAGTAAAACAAGGCAATCTAAAAATGCTGCAGTATGATTCCAACCACAGATGCTCCTTGACATACAATGGGGTTATGTCCCAATAAACCCATCGTAAGTAAAAAATATCCTAAATTGAAAACTATTTAATGTCCTGAGAAACCCATCATAAATCAATAAAATTGTTCAAACCATCTTAAGTGGGGGACTATGTATGACATTCTAGAAAAGGTAAAACTGGAAATCAGTAGAAAGATCACTGTTTGCCAGGGGTCAAGATGTGGGAGGTGTTGAGGGATGAATAGGCAGAGCACAGGATTTTTTTCAGTAGTAAATATTCTCTGCATAATACTGTAATGGTAGATGCATGTCACCGTTCATTTGTCCTAACCCATAGAATGCACAACACCATAACAAATCCTAAAGTAAACTGTGGAATGTGGGTGATGATGTCAATGTGTAGAGGGTAGGAGAGGAATACTGGAAATCTTTGTATCTTCTACTCAGTTTTGCTATGAATCCAGAACTAAGTTAAGAAGTACTCCCTTTGCTTCTATCTTCTGAAAGACATTGTAGAGAATTGATGTCATTTCTTCCTTTAATGTTTCATAGAATTCACCAGTGGAACCCATCTGGGTCTGGTGTTTCTGTTTTGTAAGGTTATTAATTGTTGATTCAATTTCTTTAATATATATAGGCCTATTCATATTGTCTATTCCTGTATAAGTTTGGCAGATCGTGTCTTTCAAGGAATTAGTCTGCTTCACCTAGATTATCCAATTTGTAGACATAGAGTTGTTAATAGTATTCCTTTTTTATCATTTTAATGTCTATCGGACATGTTGTGATGTCCCCTCTTTTATTCCTAATATTAGTCATTTGGGTCCTCTCTATTTTTTTCTTAGTTAGCCTGGCTAGAGACTTACAGATTTTTTTTTAATCTTCATAAGGTACCAGCTTTTTATTTTATTGATTTTCTCTATTGATTTATTGTTTTTAGTTTCACTGATTTATGAACTAACTTTTATTTCTTTTCTTGTGTTTTCTTTGGATTTAATTTACTCTTTTTTTTTTTTTTTTTNTTCCTAAGGTACAAACTTAGTATTGGGTTTAGATCTTCCTTCTTTTCTAGTATATGCATTCAGTGCTATAAATTTTCCTCTTAGCACTGTTTTCACTGCATCCCAAAAAATTTTGATGTTATGTTTTCATTTTTATTTTGTTCAGTTCAAAGTGTTTTTAAATTTCTCTTGAGATTTCTTCTTTGATCCATGTGTTTAGAGTGTTGTTTAATCCCCACATATTTTGGGATTTTTCTAGTCATCTTTCTATTACTGATTTCTAGTTTAATTCCATTGTGGTCTGAAAGAACACATTGTATGATTTCTATTCTTTTAAATTTATTAATGTATGTTTTATACCCAGAATTTGATCTGTCTTGATGAATGTTCCATATAAACTTGAGGAATCTATATTCTGCTGTTGTTGGATATAAAGCAGTCTATCGATGTCAATTATATTCACTTGATTAAATGGTATTTTGGAGTTCAACTATGTCCTGACTGATTTTCTGCCTGCTAGATCTGTCAACTTCTGATAGAGAGGTGTTGCAATCTTCAACTATAATAGATTTATTTATTTCTCCTAGCAACTCTTACCAGTTTTGCCTCATGTCTCTTAACACTCTGTTATTAGGCATATACACATTAAGGCTGTCTTCTTGGAGAATTGACCACTTTATCATTATATAATGCCCTTCTTTATCCTTGGTATGCTTTCTTGCTCTAATATCTGCTCTGTCTGAAATTAATATAGTAATGCCTGCTTTCTTTTGATTAATGTTGGCATAGTACATTTTTTCTCGCCATTTACTATTAATCTTTAGGTGCCTTTATCTTTAAAGTGAATTTCTTGTAGATGATATATAGTTGGGTCTTGTTTTCTGATCTACACTGACAATCTCTTTTAACTGGTATATTTAGACTGTTGACATTCAAAGTGATTATTGATTTAGTTGGATTTCTAACCATATTTGTTAACTGTTTTCTGTTTGTTGCCTTTGTTCTGTGTCCTTATTTTTGTCTTCCATTGTTTATAAACTTTCATGATTTTGTTGAGTGATTTCTTTTATTCCATTTTCTCTCCTTTCTTAGCATATCAGTTATTATTTTTTAAAAAATTTAATGGTTTCCCTAGAATTTGCAATATAAATTTATAACTAACCTAAGTTCACTTTCACGTAACACTATACAACTTCATAGATAGTATGAGTATCTTATAATAAAATAATCTTAATTCTTCCATCTTGTCATTTGCATAATTGATACTCATTTCACTTACATATAAGTATACATAAGAATATATATCATATACATAAGCATACATAATTGAATGCATTGCTATTATTACTTTGATATTAAATCAGTTAAGAAGAAAAATAAAATATTTTATTTTATTTTCACTTATTCTATACTCTTCCTTTTCTTATGAAAGACCAATTTCTGAACTATATTGTTTTCTTTCTCTCTAAGGAACTTCTTTAAACATTCTTTGCAAGATTGGTCTACTGGCAAAAAATTTCCTCAATTTTTTCATGTATGTGAAAGCTTTATTTCACCTTCACCTTTGAAGGATAGTTTTGCAGGTTATAGAATTCTAGGTTGGTAGTTTGGGTTTTTTTTTTTTCTTCTCAACACCTTAATATTTCACTCCATTCTCCTCTTGTTTGTATAGTTTCTGAGGAGAAGCCAAATGTAATTCTTATTTTTGTTCCTCTTCGATTTTCTGTAGTTTGAAAATTACATGCCTCAGTGTAGTTTTGGCATTTTGGGGTTATTTTCTTTTGGAAGATTTTGGGGGGTTTCTTGACATCTATGCTACTTAGTATTTTCTGAGCTTCCTGGATCTTTGGTTTGGTGTATTAAGTTGGGAAAATTCTCAGTCATTATTGTTTCTGATTTTCTTCTGTTTCTTTCTCTTTTCTTTTTTTGGTATTCCCATTATACACATTATGCCTTTTGTAGCTGTCCTTTAGTCTTTGGATATTCTTTTCTGGGTTATTTTTGTTTGTTCTGCTTGCTTTTCTGTTTTGGATGTTTGTATTGATATTTCCTCATGCTTAGAGAGAGATTCTTTCTTCAGCCATGTCCAGTCTACTAATAAGCCTGCGTTTAAATTTATATTTAGTGTCTAAATTCTGTATTAAGTGGCAATTTCCTTGAGAGCAGAGTTTGTTTATCTTTGATTTCCTTACAACTCTTAGTAGAGTTCTCTATAACAAATATACATAAATTTTATTAAATACATGTATCATATTGTGTCATATGAGGTGTATATGTGCCATAAAAAGGTAGAATTAAATTACTAGATGAGTGAACATCTACTAATAGTGTCTCAGTCAAATGCTTAACTATATTTTCATTAGAAATGTATTTATGTGGCTGGGTGTGATGGCTCAAGCCTGTAATCCCAGCACTTTGGGAGGCCAAGGCAGGTGGATCACAAGGTCAGGAGTTCAAGACCAGCCTGGCCAATATGGGGAAAACTTGTCTCTACCAAAAACACAAAAATTAGCTGGGCATGGTGGCAGGTACCTGTAGTCCCAGCTACTCTGGAGGCTGAGGCAGGAGAATCACTTGAACCTGGGAGGCGGAGGTTGCACTAGGCCGAGATCACATCACTGCACTCCAGCCTGGGTGACAGAGTCTGAGACTCACCATCAAAAAAAAAAAAAAAAAAAGAAAGAAATGTAATGTATTTATGTCTGATTTTTGGTAGACTTCTTGGCCTGAATCTCAACCTAGGTTTTTGAACCAATGCTAAACAATCCTATTACAGTTCTGTAAACTTAAGTCTGGCTTGCTGACTACATTTATTAGCAAATGTGGTGACTCATTCTGATTGAGTCATAGAAAATAGTGTATAAAACCTTTGCCTTTATGTACTAATGACTGTGACTAATGACAGTGACTCTCCCTAATGACACCAAGATTGTACAGTTGACTCTTGAATAACATGGGGGTTTGTGCAGTTGAAAATTTGCATGTAACTAGAGAAAAGAAAGTGTCATTGAGAAAATCATAAGGAAGAGAAAATATACTATTTACTGTTTATTAAGTGCAAGTGAATCATGAAGATCTTCGTCCTCATCATCTTCACATTGAGCCTTTCCCCCTAATCTCCAGTCAATTTCTACATACCTATAATAAGCTGCAGTAAAAAACAGTAAAAACAGGTCTATATGATATATAGTAGGAGTTTTTGCACTTACTCCTTGGGTGACTAGAACAATAGGCTATAACATTATAAGTATTTTCTTTCAGTAATCTGAATAGTTCTGCTTCTGATTTGAGTAAGTTTCCATTTTTCTCTATTGAAAGGAGCAATGTCTACATGTTTAAAAAACAGTTGACTTGGTAAAGCACTGTGGTAGCCAATACTGATGTTCACCAAATACTTTCAGTTCCCTTTCAGAGTACCTGGTAGTTGTATGTATATCTTCTCCCATTGAAGTTAGATATGGTCATGTGATTGTTTTGTCAGTGAAATGAGACCAGAAGTTACATGAAGCTTTAAGAGCTAGTACATGTACATAATTTGCTATTTTACCTTTATCCTGCTGCAAAAAACTGTAGAAGTGCAGATACAGAGCCTCCCTTAGCCTAAGTTCCTGAGTAACAACAGCCTAGACAAGATCCCACCCCCTCAGTTGACCTGCTCGTGGACATGTAACATATTTTATGCCACTAAGATTGCGAGAATAATTAGATAAGCATAAGCTAGCTTATCCTGATTAAGATAGCCTTCACCCCGAAACAGCAGGCTTTGGTAGTTACTAGAGGAATATAAAAGATTTGATGTGCTAATATTGGCCTAGTATTTCTTTTTCTTCCTTACAGAAATGTTTATTTTACACAGCTTATATAAAATGATATTCATCTCAAGGTAATTAGAGTCATTCTCCATGTGTCAAAATATTTTTCTTTGAATTAGAATCTTTGCTTGAGAAATTTTATTTTATTTATTTATTTTTTTGAGTTAGGGTTTCATTCTGTTGCCCTGGCTGGAGTGCAGTCAGCCATCACTCACTGCAGCCTTGAACTCCTGAGCTCAAGCATTCCTCCCACTTCAGCTTCCTGAGTAGCTGGGAGTAAGGCATATGCTACCACGGCTAGCTAAGTTTTTTTTTATTTTATTTTTGTAGAGATGGGATCTTGCCACGTTGCCCAGGCTGGTCTTGAATTCCTGGCCTCAAGCTATCGTCTCGGCTTAGCCTTTTCAAAATGCTGGGACTACAGATGCGAACCACTGTGCCTGGCTGAGAAACTTTAATATCTTCTATAAGACGTTTTTTCACCTGCCAGTGATAGAATTGTAAATTTCTTGAAAGTAGTGACCATCATCATTCATTTTTGCATTTAACCTTTTATTTTTGTTGAGTGCTCATTATTTGCCAGGTACAGAGTCTAGGAAGATGTTCAGGGAACTCTAGATAGTTTGGTAAAACTGGCAGGCAGCAGGCAGGGCCAAAGACCGTAAAGTACTTTATTAACAAAGTTAACGTCTGGATACTTTAACAATTTCATAAGTGATCCATACTTCACTTTAAAATAGTTTAGCCACATTCAGTACTTAAGTTTACAATGCCATATTCAAGGTGACATAGACCAAGTTTTAATGCTTCTGAGACCACCAGTATATAATATTTTACAACTTAGTTAACTCCTTTTTACATATCTTAGAGCTACGCTTTTTCTCTTCTATCAGTATCTTTTAATTCCTCCAATGTGGCAAGTACCTTCTCACCTGGGGATCTTTGCACATGCCATTTTCTTTGCCTGTTTTCCCTTATTTTAGGAAAGCACTGGATGTCATTTCTATTGAAATTGCTGGTACCATCTTCATAGAAAGAATATATTTGTCTATGGCTGGTACCATCTTCATAGAAAGAATATATTTGTCTATGTTAGCTTGTTGTGCTTTTAGAAATCTACCAGTAAAATAGGAAGTTTTTCTCCCATAGCTAATGTAAAAATTAAGAAATAAGAAATTAGGTGCTGTCAGAAAGTTTAATTATCTCAGTTATCACAGAAGAAAATTTTCTCATCACATTGCCAGGTGGTTTCAAGCAACTATTATTTACAAAATTAAAAAACTTAAAAGCTAGGTTCTATTTCTGGTCTTTACTGTAAAAACCTAAATACCTTTTGCAGAGGTAGTGTGGAAGAATAAGGTTCCCTTTTCATTCTCTCTCCCATCATCTTCTGCCTTTCCTTCTAGGGATTCTTCAGCAAGCGCCTGAAAGGCTCCATCAAGAGGACCAAAAGCCAGTCAAAGCTTGACAGAAACACGAGCTTTCGGCTCCCATCCCTTCGCAATACAGATGACAGGTAGGAGGTTAACTTTCTTAAAACAAAAAAAGCAGTTTGAGAGTGAATTTTGTTAAGGCATTTTGGTCTTTTCTGAATTTGAATCAATGACAAATAGAAAAATACAATAAAAAAGTGACTTTTATGTCTTGTTCATATTAAGGCAAGATACAAAATATTGACTCAACTACCCAGCCAGTTTAAGAACCTTATAATATTGGAGAGTTTGTTAAGCGGTTTCTATAGAATCAAGTTATAATGGTGAGAGGTGTATCATTTATTTTGTTTTTGGTAGAATGACTATAAAGAATAATGATTTATGATAGCTAAAAAGTTTCAGCACTGTCACGGGATGCTTCATACTGTTGTATCTTGTTTCATCTTTATAATAACCCTATATGATAAATATTACATCATCACCATTTTATAGATGAAGAATCTGAAGCACAGAGAGGTTAAATGATCTTACCCAGGGCTGTGGTATTTGAACTTGCGCAGTTTGGCTCGAGTCCCTGTCTTTTACTGCTACTTTCTGTATGTACAGCATATGAAATCGACCTTGTTGGTTTGTAATTACAACTAGAAGACATGTGCTGAAAAGGAAGCCTGGATGGATTTCAATAATTAGGACCACTAGCTTGACTAATCCTCAAATGTACAGCTCCCTAAGGGTGATACCCTTTGAAAACCATTGAATGTGTGCTAACACATTTTTGACGCGTTATGTCTCAATAATGTTCAAAATTTTGGAAATAGTGCTTGTGGTATCGGCATTAGCACATCATTATCGCCACTAGTATTTATTAAGTACTTATTCTATGCCATACACGTTAAATGTAGTCTCTCATGTAATGCATCAACCCCAGATACTATTATTGTCATTTAAAAGATGAGGAACTGAGGCATAAACAGTTTGAGAAACTTGCCCAGGGTCACATAGCTAGTAAGTAGTAGAGCTGGGCTTTGAACTCAGGTCTGCCTCTCATATTTGATACTCTTATTTATGGGTTTTGTTTTTTTTTTTTTCAGTAAGTGACTTTGTTTTCAGTTATCTACCTGGAAAACAGAAATAAAATTATAGATTTGCCAAGCAGATGATTACTGTCTTTATTTTGTAAATGAAGGGACTTGATGAGGGACTATTGCTTTATTAGCTCTTCTTGAACCAAATTAAAGGTGCTCTGTGAAATTTGCAAGTCAGCCCAATTTGCAGTATGTGTATTTATGTTATTATTATCTCTTTTATACTTCTTTAAGGTAATCATAAAAAATGATTTTTAAAATACTTTTCTTAGTTTCCTATTATTCTATCATTTTCATAATTCCAGGAAGTCAAAGCATTTTATGAATGTCTCAAAAAAATAGAATAGTAATTTTTTTCAGATTTTTGATTCTTAAGAACAAATATGTTGTGCAGCAAATAAAACACTCCCAATTCAATAGCCAGTGTCTTAAACTCTGCAACATCATATGGAAACTTGGGAGACAAGACTTTTTTTTTATAAGCTTACCTTATTTTTTAACCTTGCACTAAATATTTCCCTCTTCATTTCAAACAAAGAGCTCTCTCCTATTCCATTTTGTTTTAGGTTGCCCATGGGGACTGCTTGAATTACCAAGAGATTATATTCTCCCAGAGTTTCTTGTTTTGCTATTATATAGTTACTATATTTTTAGCCTTTCCAGTAATCTAAATGTATTATTTGTGACTTTTATGCTGTTATGCTTTAATCAATAGCAAAGTCTTTCTTAAGTACAGCACAATAAAAAAGTGCTAGTAAATCTCAAATATTAAGTAACCCTTTTAATTTATCAACTCCATTTGAATAGCAGAGGTTTTCTGTACAGAAATTTTTCAAAAAAACTTTATTTTTGTATAGGGATGTACTCAATAGAGCTTGAATGTGTTACCATTTTTTAAAAAAAGACTCTTGTCTTCAGATCATGTGAACACTCAGAAATAGAGCTAAGGTACAAGATATTGATCAGCTGAGTTCTTTGAATTAGTGGCCTTATAGGTGTGAACAAGTATTTTCTGAAGACCTCTGATTTTCTTGGTTCAGATGCATCAATTGCTGAAGTCAACCACTTCTTTCAAAATGGTATACAGGTCGGGCATGGTCACTCACGCCTGTAGTCCCAGCACTTTGGGAAGCTAAGGCAGGCAGATCACAAGGTCGGGAGCTCGAGACCAGCCTGGCCAATATAGTAAAACCCCATCTCTACTAAAAATACAAAAATTAGCTCTCCTCTCTTCCTTTCTCTGCCATCGTGATGTGTGCTTTACTCCGATTCTCGCCATGTCTTCTCATAAGACTTTCAGGATTAAGCGATTAAGCGATTCCTGGCCAAGAAACAAAAGCAAAATCGTCCCATTCCCCAGTGGATTCGGATGAAAACTGGTAATAAAATCAGGTTCAACTCCAAAAGGACATTGGAGAAGAACCAAGCTTGGTCTGTAAGAAATTACACATGCGATGGCACACATATTTGTGCTGTCTGAAGGTCACAGTTGTGTTACCAAATCAAGCTGAAAAATGTCACCGCCATCTGGAGAAGTTTGAACAGTTTCCTTTCTGTATCTGTTATGGAGGCATTAGTTAGTATAACCCACAGTGCTTCCATTATTCACGTTAAAAAAAAAAAAAAGTAGAAGGTTTTGGTTGCCTGGGTTCAGTAATAAATATGTGAGACCTTTCACTTCTTAAAAAAAAAAAAAAATACAAAAATTAGCTGGGCGTGGTAATGCATGCCTGTAGTCCCAGCTACTCGGGAGGCTGAGGCAGAAGAATCGCTTGAACCCGGGAGACAGAGGTTGCAGTGAGCCAAGATTGTGCCACTGCACTCCAGCCTGGGTGACACAGCAAGACTCCATCTCAAAAAAAAAAAAAAGAAAAAGAAAAAGAACAAAATGGTTGGTGTACAGTGTCTAAATCTAAGTAGCAAAACATTTTTATTCTATTATCCAATCTATGGAACCGCTAGTTAAATGTAGTAAGCAGCTTTTTTTTTTTTCCAGTTTTGAAATTATAAAGTAAAATACTCATTTGTCTTTGCTGTTTTGGAGGGGAAAAAGGTTTCAGTATATAAGTAGAGAGAAAAAGAACTAAATACCCTCTTTATCTTCCCTATCTCCCTACATAAATAACCTTATTAACAATTTGTATATTTTCAAACCTCTTTAAAAACCTATACATAAAGGGAACTCGAATATATGTTTTCCATGTTTCAGTATAAATAGGATTATATTATGTATTACTTTGTGACTTACTTTTTAGTATAAATATTTTGTACTCTGTCAGTAAATGTCAGTTCACACCATTCTTTTTAACATCTGAATCTTCTCATGCTACAGTGTTTTTAACATAATGTACCTCACTTCTGTACTGATGGACATTTACATTGCTTCTCTTTTTTGTTACAAAATAGAGATGTCATAAACATTTTTGAACATGTACCCTTTTGTACTGGTGACTGGGTTGGATTTCAGAAGTAGAACTGCTTGGTATATAGTATGTATGTTATCAAATTTTCCTTAAAAAAACGACCTTTCTCACCAACAGATTAAGATTACTTTTGTCATTCAGACAACCTTTTCCATGTTATCAATATGTTGAAATAATATTAATAATAAACACTTATGTTGTATTTATTATGTGACACATAATATTCTATTCTAAGTACTTGATGTAAACTAACTCATTTAATTATCACAACCACCCAAGGAGATAGTCATTGTCATTACCCCTATTTTGAAGATGAGAAAACTGAGACACAGAGAAATTCATAAATTTCCTGAGGTTATACAGCTTGGAAAGAAGTGAGGTTCAAACCCAAGAAGATTGACTTTAGAGCCTATATTTTTAACCTTTACTGTATATTGCATCTCTAAAAGATGGGATGGGGGAATGTCTTTGTTTTGATATGTATTTTGCCAAAGCTTAGTATATTGAGTATCCTGTCACATATTTTCTTCTTCTGTGACTTAACCTATTTCCTTTACCCATTTTTCTGTTGAGTTGTTTGTCCTATTTTTTATGATTTGGAATAGCCCTTTTTATTACTAGAGATAGTAAGCCACTACTATGCATGTTGCTAAAATTTTCTCCCAATCTGTTTCTTGTGTTTTAAAATCATGTCTTCTAGTTACATGGAAGTATTCAATTTTTCTTTCTCTGTTATATCAGTCTTTTTGTGTGTGTGGCTTATTTGGTCAAGTTCAATCAGAACAGTGAACTCAAGAGGTGAGGAACCTGTTTCTTATTGATGCTGTGCAAATCACTTTATTTTTCCCTACTTCAAGAGGGAGAAATATTCTGTCTGGAGCTATCCAGAGGATAATGAAATAGTGGACATGATATTTGGAAATCTTCAAAGTGGTTTTTTTGTTTGTTTGTGGGGTTTGTTTGTTTGTTTGTTTGTTTGTTTGTTTTTGGAAACAGTGTCTCGCTCTGTCACCCAGACTGGAGTGCAGTGGCACGATCTCGGCTCATTGCAACCTCTGCCTCCTGGGTTCAAGTAATTCTTCTGCTTCAGCGTCCCGAGTAGCTGGGATTACAGGTGTAAGCCACCGTGCCTAGCCAGAAATCTTCAAGTTCTTTGAGATGAACTACAAACCTTATCTTGACTCATATCATTTTTATTTTTATTTTTTGAGACAGTGTCTTGTTCTGTCACCCAGGCTGAAGTGCAGTGGCATGATCACAGCTCACTGCAGCCTTCACCTCTTGAGCTTACTTAATCCTCCTGCCTCAGCCTCCTGAGTAGCTGGGACTACAAGCACACACCACCATGCCTGGCTTATTTTTATACTTTTTGTAAAGATGGGATTTTGTCATGTTCCCTAAGCTGGTCTCATACTCCTGGGCTCAAGCAATTTGCCCGCCTTGGCCTCCCAAAGTACTAGCATTATAGATGTGACTTGGTTGATCAAGAAAGACCTTAGTGGCTACAGGTTTGTCTTGTTATAAACTCTGTTAGGAGGCCCTGATGGAATTTGTTACCAGTGCTGCTTTTTGGGTCAATTTATAATGATTCTTAAACTCAGAATTTCCTTTTGGGAGCACAGGCATAAGAAGTGAAATTTTATGAAATAATTAATGTTTCTAAAATTCAAATGTATTGATATACAGTAACACATTCAATATGTGACAGTTATGTACAAGCTACTATGCCTTGTGCTACAGAGAATATGGCACAGAGAACCAAAGATACAGGCCTCAACTTCAGCAAAAGACGTAACTGTCAAGGACGAAATGGTATCAGTGAAGATAAAATTACTTCTTGCTGAGTGTATCAGGAGAGACCTTAGAGAGCAATGGCCTGTGAGTTGAATCTTACATGTGTAATTTGAACATAGAAATAGACACACACACAGAACTTTCTTTGGAATGGAAATAATGAGCAAAAATAAAAAGCAGGAAATTACGGAGCTTGAAGAGAATTACTGAATAGTTCATGGTATTAACATGTAAAGGGCAAGGCAGGAAATAAGTTTGGAAAGGTAAAATTCCAGTTTTTAACTTAATAGGTAAAAACTATTCTGCTTTTCTTTGTCTTAAAAATTACTCAATATGGGAAACAAATATGAACTCCATCTTTAATGACACTAGGAAAAATATGTGTGATACGTTACTTAATCTATGATTCTCACTTAGAGGGCCAACAGATGTTCCCTACAAAAGAAAATTCTAAAAAGAAGTCTATACTTAGGATTCAGTTTAGTTGCCAATTAACAGATATTCAAAATAGAAATGACTTAAACAAGGTCGAATTTTTTTTTCACTTCTATCTGAAAGTGGACAGTCCTGTCCAAGTCTACCATCTTTAGAATCTTCAAGAATCTCTTTATAGGCACAAGATAGCTACCAGACCTCCAAGCATAACATATTTGTTTTAGATACCAGAAAAGATGGGCGCATAAAAAGACACATGCCTTCCAGCTGAGTTATGTCCCTTTAAAGCAATCTCTTAAACCATACCCAGTTGACTTCATTTCTATCTCATTGCCACCTTTTTCTAAGGGAGGCTGGGAAACTTTATACCTAGATATATTGGTAGGCCCAATTATATAGAAATCTGTTCTTAAGAGAGAAGGATGGACAGTGAGTGGTAAGATAGCTAGCAGTCTCTGTATAGGAGGTTGATTTACCCACCTACTCTGGAAAGGTTCGGCTTCCACTCAGCTCTAGAAGCTCAGCAGCCAGGCTTACACCTGTGACATAGCAGTTTGAAGAAATTGAACCACCCTGGGGAAAAGGACTTATAGATAGCTACATTTGTATCTGTAGGTCCTTTACACCTATTAAAATCTCAGCTGATAAATTCATTCCTAGGTAGATCCAAGAGAAATAAAAATACATGTTCATTCAAAAACTTGTATATGAATATTCATAACATTATTCATAATAGGCAAAAAGTGATAACAACCCAAATGTCCATCAACTGATCAGTAGATATACAAAAACATGATATACCCATACAATAGAATATTTGTCAGCAATAAAAAGAGTACTGGTATATGCTGCAACGTGTATTCATGTTTTCAACCTTGAAAACACTGAAGTGGGAGGATCACTTGAGCCCAGGAGGTCAGTGCTGCAGTGAGCCATAATTGTGCCACTGCACTCCAGCCTGGGAGATAGAGAGAGACTCTGTGTCAATAATAATAATAATAAGCCAGTCAGTCACAAAGTACAACATATTACATGATTCCATTTATAAGAAATGGAAATGCCAAGAATAGGCAAATCAATTTATATCATCGTGAAATATCTGAATGCTAAAGTTTAAAAATACATATATTAAAATCTTATAGAAAGAAAAAATAGGTTACATACAAAGGAATGTTGGGGGTGGCAGGATAACATTGGAATTCTCAGTAGAAATAATGAAAATCAGATGTTAGTGGAGTAATGTCTTGAAAATTCTGAGTGGAAATTATTTTCAACCCAGTATTCCATACCCAGAGCAGATCTTGAATGTCAGACTGAGGAGTTTGGATTTTAGCCTATAAGCAACAAGGAGCCTTTAAACATTTTTGATTAAGGAAATGACCTAATCAGAGTTGTTCTATGGATGGATTAATCCTGTAGTGGAATTTCAGGCAACTTAGTTTGCAGATACTAAGTTTGAGAGACCAGTTAGCAAAAAGCTATTAGAAGATATAATGAAGGCTCCAAGGTGGATAGTAGCAGTGGAAATGGAGAGGCAGAGACAAGATAGGAGGAACATTTTAGAGGCAAAATCAATAGGATGTCACAAAGTCATCATTGTTCCAGAGGCATCTAATCAGATAAAAGCCAGTAAAGTGATTTCCTAGAATCAATATTGGCAGCATTTTCACATTAAAGCCATGTCATGTAGGAGGGTGTTGGGACACAAAAAGACTCTGTGATGTTTCTGCCTTTCATTCAAATGCACTTAAAACTAGGAAATGACTGAAAACAGTGGTACTGTATTATCAGGCATTCCAGTATTCCAAATGCCTATTGCCAGCCTTGCTTTGGAAGTGCTACTTAAATTTACCAAAGACTAAAGGTAAAGATGAGCATATGGAGTAGAATATTCTCACCCACTCCAAACTGCCCTCAAATAAAAACCTTCACAGTAATGTTTTCATTTCTAAGGCTCACTAACAAAGTATGCTTTTAAGTAGTCTACTTTTTCTTTGTCAAAAGATACCTGAAAATAAGTATGGTGTTCATTGGTAGGTGGAATTATGAAACAATATTTTCAGCCTTTTGAGTATCTCCTTTTTTAACTTTTTATTTTGAAATGATATATTTATAGAAAGTTGCAAAAATAGTACATAGAGTTCTGCAGACCCTTCTCCCCAGCTTTCCCCCATAGTGAGGTCTTGTAACTGTAGTATAATATCAAAACCAGGTAATGGACATTGGTACAGTAATATTAAATAGACTGCAGACTTTATTCAGTTTTCACCAATTTTACATGCGTTCATTTGTGTGTGTATGTGTGGTTATGTGCGATTTAATCATATGTATAGATTTGTGTAACTACTACCGTGATCAAGATAAAGAACTCTTTCATTACCAGGAAAGAACTCCCTATGCTACCCCTTTATAGTCATACCCACTTCCCCACACCTGTCACATTCCCTAAAACACCACTAATTTGTTTCCCACCTCTGTAGTTTTATTATTTTAAGAATACTGTTTAAAAGAATCATATAGTAATAATTGGTTGAGATTGGCTTATTTTTACTGAACATATGCCCTTGAGGTCCATCCAGATTGTTACATGTATCAATAGTTTGTTTCTTCTATTGCTGAGTAGTATTTTATTGTATGGATGTAATAAGGTTTGTTTAACCAGTCACCCGTTGAAAAACATTAGGGTTGTTTCCAGTTTTTATTATTATTAGTATAAATAAAGCTGCTGTGAACAGTTAGATACAGGTTTTTGTGAACATGTTTTCCCTTCTGTGGGGTAAAGGCCCTAGAGTATAATTGCTGGGTTCTATGGTATATACATGTTCAGGTTTATAAGAAACTACAAACTATTTTCCAGAGAGCTTGTACCATTTTTACATCCTGATAAGCAATGTTTGTAGGGGAATTTTTTGTGTCCCAAGAGATTTTCACCTCTGTTTTCTTTTAGAAGTTTTATGATTTTAGCTTTTATATGTAAGTACATGATCCATTTAGAGTTAATGTGTGGTTGCTTTAAATAAAAGGTCTTAATTCAGAACTTATTGGTGTTCTGAATACATATCCTGTGTGTGTGTGTGTGTGTGTGTGTGTGTGTGTGTGTATTTTTTTAAGAGACAAGGTCTTGCTCTGTTGCTCAGGCTAGTGTACAGTGGTACCATCATAGTACACTGTAACCTTGAACTCCTGGGCTCACGCAGTCCTCCTGCCTTAGCCTCCTGAAGTGCTGGGATTATAGGCATGAGCCACTGCACCAGGCCCAGTTTGAGATATTACAAGGTACTAATCAAAACTACAAACTTGCCCCAGCCAAACCAGTTATAGGCAGTCTGTCTGCCTTTGGAGATGGAAGTATCATAGACTACTTACTTCTCTCCTCGTCTGCTCTTCCCCTCTAGCTTACTAACCGTGTTTTTAGGTACCCTCCAGGTTTTAGGGAAAGAGAGGCAAAAAAAAAAAAAAAAAGATGGGGAAGATGATAAAGTGCTTAGTGCTAATACTGCAGTCTTAGCCTTCCATAATGCTCTCTGAGCCTAGCAGAAATTTAAAGCTGACTTTTCTCTCATGAGGTGATTTAGGGACTTTTTCAGAGATTTATCATCCCTGAGGATCTCTCACCTACGGTTTTATTGACTTTGACAGAGGCATTTCTCTTCCAGGTGCTCACTTGCAACTCCTTTCTAGAAAAGAGTTCTTGATGCTTTGGTTTCTTCATCACATAGTCCTATGGTCCACAGAATACTGCCACACATGTTTTGCCCTGACAGCCTCTAGGAGTGCAGGCTGATTCAAAAGCATTAATACTCTTGCTCTGCCACCAACAGTTAGTAGGTCATTTCTCATTATCTAGATTTCCCAGATGGAATCAAATCCAGTTCTTTATGTATCTTTTACCCTTCTCCCTTGAAGGTAGCAGGAGGATGAGCCTCACAACTTCTTTCAAAAATTATTTCTCACAAAATCTTTCCCATTCTTGATTCTCTGACCACTTTTTATTATTGTCTTGACATAACTGAGAGAATCAAGGTAGTAGAACTGGTTCTAAAACATTTCCTTTGTAAATGCTGCAGCTTGTCTCATACTTTACTTTGGTATACAGAATCTGTTTTATCTAGGTATCTCAATTGTAATTTCAATTTTAATACTCATTACCTATGTATGTAATACTTCTATAAATCTGTAATATTTAGCTACCATACAAAATGCAACAACGTGACCATGTTTCCTTCTCAATATGATACCCTGCCACTCCTACCAAAAGTCTTCTTTATAGTTTAAGGCTTGTCATACTATTTCATATTTCTCTGCTTTTGATCTTGCTCTCTGCTCTAACCTAATTGCCATTTCCTATTCCTACACCCTGTCCTTTGTCAAGCTTCCTTCTAGTTTATCCTCATGCAGCAGTACCCAAGTCAGGAGTTACATGCTCCCTCCCTTCTTTTTGGTATTCTTCCCTCATATTATTCTAGACTGAGTGCCTACCCTACCCCCCAACTACCTGTGGCCAACTGTGCATGCTTTATTCAAGGACTAACTGCCTTCTATTGAATTTATCTTTTCATAAGTCTACTGCACAGATTGACAGCTCCTACAGGATACAGTCTGTGTATCCTCATCCCCTAGTACAATGACTGTTCTATTGAGGAACTCAATATACATTTATTGGCCTGAAACAGAAGAAGATAGTCAAAACTGACTTCCAGATAATAAAGAATTACAATCTTTCAAAATATGGTCTATGTGGATATGACAACTTCTCCGAAATTACTGGACTTCCGGCCATTAATTAATCAATACAGTCTAGCTATCGATTACAGAATTTCCCATTCCAGATTTACAGCCATGGGGCCAATCAAGGATCCCTTATTTTATAAACCAAAACCCAATCAGAGTTTCTAATTGCATCATGATAGCATTTTAAATTCATTAGAATGCTTTATCTTAATAGAAAAAATATTTCCACATATTTATCCCATCTTTGTATTCTTTCAGTGAACAGTATATGCAATAATAGCTTTGCTGATCTCAGCCAGATGAATAATTTACATAAAATGAACTAATGCATATCATATCACTGCAAAAAAGCTCTATGTCTATAATCATACTCCTTCACTTTTGCATTGTACTGCAGCTTATGAAATAGATGTGAAATTATAGATTGCTGCTTTTGAGCCTCACAGTAACTATGTGAGATGTAGGAAGAGAAATCATTATCCACGTTTTGCGATGAGATAACTAAGGTTCAGAAAGAATAAATTATTTACTGCATGTCACATGATTAATAAGTGGTTTGAGCTGATGTGAATATGTAGGGCTTTTGGCTTCATTTTGAGTGTTTTTTCCATTATACTCTTTGTTGTGTGTGTTGATAGGAGTCCTAACTTGCTGACAAAAAAAAGAAGGGAAAAACAAAAGCAAAAAATACACACACTCGCGCACGCGCACACACACACACACACACACACACACACACACACCCCTCTTATACCAGCAAAATACTGTATAGTAATAATTTAGTCAATTTATGATCATAATGTTTCTGCAATTTGGAAAAATATAAAGCTGACTGACTCCCTACTGTACTCTTTTCATCTCTCCTTCCCTGCCAAAAAATCCCAATGGATTGAATAAAACTTAAAATAAAAACACTAAAATAAAATATAGCTTATTTCTTATGATCTTGGAATTAAAAAACCTTTTGTAAAAATAAACTGGGGGAAAATAATTATAACTGAAAAAACTAATTTACTTAATATACAAAGAGTATTTACATATCAGTTAATTTTAATGATTAGAAAACTGGTTTAAGAACATGGAATAGCAGTTTAGAATTCACAGAAAAGGGAACTGAGATTGCCAATAAACATGTACAAACGTCCTCGATCTCATAATTAAAGAAATGCACACTAAAGCCATGATGAAATATCATTTTTTACTCATTATACAGGCAAAAGATTTTGAAGTTCAGCCACATCTCATGTTGGGGATAGCATGTAGAAACATGCACTGCTGATAAACATTTAAATCGATGCCATCTTTATGGAGGGTAATTGAGCCATATCAAAAATTTAAATGCATATGCCCTTGGATCTAGCAATTTCACACCTAAGAATTTAAAGTATGAATATATGCACATGTGCATGAAGAGATATATATATGTATGTATATATACACTAAGATACTCTAAATTTTGTTGCTAATCACAAAAAATAATGAAACTTAGATGGTCATCAGGAACTGTAAACTATTATAGGCTCATGTAAAGGAATACTATATGGTCATTACAAAAAGACAAAGTGTATCTATATGTTCCAGTATGGTTAGAAGTCCAAAATATTCTCTTCAAAACAGTATTGTAGCATCCCATTACAGTAAATGAATACATATATATATATGTATATATATGTATATACATATATGTTTATATTATGTATATTATGTTAAATACTTGCAAATATATTATTATATAATTATATGTAATATACTATATATTACATACTTTATATAATTATATACATATATGGGTGCCTTTGTATAAAATATTTCTGGGTTCACAAAACTGTTAATAGCCTCCTTTCTGTAGGAGGTTATGGGAGGTACCCTTTTTTTATTCTTTACCTTCTATCCTTTTGAACTCTTAGAATTTTTTGCCAAGAGTGTTTATCACTTATTGTTTAAGGAGAAAAATTAAAAGATGATTAATTTTTTAAAAAGTCTATTTCAAACTCATGTCTCCCTCTAGCTATTTTACTGTTGTCACCCCTTCATAATCAGACTTGTGAAATTAATCTTTACTTCCTCATATTTCATTCATTTTCTCAACCCACTGAAGTCTCATTTTTGTACTTTTTTCTGAAATTTATCTTGCCAAAGCCTTCAATTACCTCTAAATTCAGTTCCCTAATTCAGTGGCTACTGTTAATCCACCTTTCTTGAGACCTCCTCTTTCCTGGGCTTTGTGATGCTTGAGTCACCTGGTTTTTCTTTTCTCTCAAATTCTTCAGTGTCTTTTGTCAGTTTTATAGCTTTAAATGTTACCATGCCTCCGGTTATGTTTTTAGGTTTTCTTCTCAGTATGCATGTTCTGTTTCACGATTCACATCTACCCCCACAAGGACCTCAAACTCATGTAACACTTGATTTTATTTGTACTCTCACCTCAGCCAGCATTACCTCCTCTTTCCCATGCCTGTGAAGGACATCGCCGTTTTTCACCCAGCGTTTCAAGCCAGAAATGGGCAGTTGTCCTTGACTCTACCCTCTCCCTGATTCCTCCAGCATTTCAATCAAGGCCTATTTACCTCCTAAATCTCAGTGCCATCTACTTCTTTTCCATTTCTGCTAGTCTAATTCATTAGCTTTACTCAGATTACTATCATAATCAATGAACTGGTTTCTAAGTCTCATTTTTTTCCCTCCACTCTCTGAGCACTCCTTTCTTTCTCTACTCCTTAGCCAAGATAGTTTAACCTTGACACACATCTTACCATGTCATTCCCCATCTACCACCTAAAACCTTCCTATGTACATCCACTGGTCTTGTGATCAAATTGAAATACCCACACATGACTACAAGTCTGTGATTTCTCTCAAACCTCATTATTCGCCAGGTCTTACCCACTCCAACACCCCAGCCTCTTCTCCCTCCAACATCCATACTATACTAGAGCCACACGGCTGAATTTCTTTCACTGTCTCAACACCCCAGCCATGCATGCTCTCATACGGGCCTTTTCACATGCTATTCGTTTCTCAAGATCTCTTGGCACTTCCACACCTGCATATAGTGAAATACACCCCACCCCCATAAAGATGGCTACAACTTCGTGTTACTGTTTTCTCCAGTAAATCTTCTCTAAACCCCCCCCACCTTAAAATCCTCTACTTAGTGCTCACAGAGCCTTTTTTTGCATCTTTTTCATAAGTGTTGTCACATTGTATTATAATGGATTGTTAACTCACTATAAATTGTGTGTGAGTACATGAACCATGCTTTTCTTCTTCACCTTTGTTTTTCTTGCATCTACCTCTAGTATAGTGCCTGACCCATAATGCATACCAGATAATTACTGGTTAGATAGATGGATTCATACATATATTCGTTTATTCAACCAAATGAGAAACTAATGAGAAAGCAAATCAGTTATGAGTTTGAGAATGATTTAAAAGTCCATGTTGCTGGGCTTGGTGGCTCACACCTCTAATCCCAGCACTTTGGGGGGGCCGAGGCAGGCAAAAATTAGCTGGGAGTGGTGGTGCACGCCTGTAATCCCAACTACTTGGGAAGCTGAGGCACGAGAGTCACTTGAACCCAGGAAGTAGAAGTTGCAGGAGCCAAGATGGCACTACTGCACTCTGGCCTGGGTGGCAGGAGTGAGACTATGTCTTAAAAAAAAAAGTATCCACGGTGATTCCATCTCCAGGGGGACATCCAGTGCCCCTCTCAGGAAAGTAGCAACTTGGAATAGACTCTGGCATGCCTAAGGTCTTTGGGGAACAGGGATGCTTATTTCCTCTGCCTTCCTTGGCTGACTACATGGGGAAAAAAGAAAAAAGTCAATGTTATTGAACTTCACCAGTTTTTTTCCTCTGTTACCCTTCTTTTACCCGTTACTTTTATGGCAATTATGAGACTAAAAGTCTGGCAACTGAATTCAGAAACAAGGAAACAAAAGCTATAGTCTGTCTGTCCACCCTTACTGGTATGTTACTTGAGTTGGATTACGAGTTTGGTTTGATTTAGTTTGTTTTCAAAAATTCAATATAGTTGTGTTTATATTTAATTGGCTTAATAGGTACTAGTAGATTTTATTACATTTGCAATTTAAGGACAATAAAGATGTGTTATAACATAGTACAGTTTCTGTAAAAGAATTGTTCCCTAGGGTCCATCATATTGGAGGCAAGTTGGATTTTCCACTCCTAGAACACTTCTTAATGTTTATATATCTAGTCTTCCTTCTCTGTCCACCTTCACTGTATGTACACATGTATATATACCAAGTATAAAGTAGGTAAGGATATTTTTGTCTATGTTGATACATTTCTTTACCATGAGTTTTTCATTTGATTGACAACTCAGGCTAACAAATGTCCTTCTTCATCATTACTAGCTGGTCCCATTAGACCATCCTGTCCTAAAGGCTGAGAGCAGGGAGAAGTAAGACCTGCATGTTATGTTACATAAATAGCTTTTTAATGTGAGTGGTGTGGTACATATTTTTAAGCTAACATAAAAATGGTGAGAAGCATAGAGACTAGTGGCTTTTTTTTTTTTTTTTTTTTTTTTTTGAGACGGAGTTTC
>NW_016108017.1:586225-635376 GCF_001604975.1 Cebus imitator
AAACTCCGTCTCAAAAAAAAAAAAAAAAAAAAAAAATTGCACTAATCAGTGTTATTTTATTCCCTTTTTTTCTTCACCAGTGTATCTACTATTATGTGTGTGTTGGCTCCCCATCCGCCAGCCCTTCACTTTTATCTTTTAAGACTGACTTCATATAGGGATGAGGAGGATTCAAGCAATATAATACTCATTCACTTTAGTGGGTAATAGAAAGCCTCACCTGCCTTATAGTTTATTTCTTAAATAAGTAGGGAGCAGCAGGTAATTTTCATCAGCAAAACAATTAGATTTTAACCATTACCTATCACGTTGCTAGAGGTCTTGAAATTTACACAGAAATTAAGATTGTCTGCTGACCTTAAGATAAAAATGTAAAGAATATGATGTAAAATTAATTAGAAGTAAAATTGCCTCTGGGAAGCAGTTTTTCATTTAAATCAATACATGGTCTATGGAGCCCTGAATTATTCTTACATGGGTGTTTGGGATGATAGGTCAGTGTGGGAAGCAGTCAGGGTGAGAACCTGACCAGTAGTCAAGGGATTTGCAGAGTCTACTTTCAAGAATGCATTAGATTTCCTGATGAAGTCCATTGTTGGATTGGACTGGGAATCATTATTTTAAACTCATTATTCTCCCAATAAATTCACATTCTGCTTTCCATTAGAGGAGTAAACTCTGGTGCCATGCAGGGCTCCTAAAACTCTGTAGTTAGTAGATCTAAGAAAAATCAGTTCAGGAGGAGGTAAACGTGATTTAGAGGAAACTTGGGGTTAGTAATGTTATTATATTGAAATATTTGTAAAAATAATGCCTCCCTTGCCCCAAGCCATTCCCAGGCTGTTTGATCTTCCTGTTTACTATAATCTGGCTTCTCTGGGAATTACTTCTGTCTTCCTAGAGAACTTTCTTCCCAATACAGGGAAGGCTTGCTTATTTATTCAATAATAATGTTGAACATATTAGTGACTTTGGTTTTTAATTCAGTACACACACATATAAAAATGCTTAGAAAAATATGAGATTTTGAACTGTGTATTAATTGAAATTTCAGTAACTAGGAAGAGTTTGGAGTTATAATTCCAAGTAGCCTGGTTTTAAATCCTCTTATGGCTACATTTGAAGGTAGACCTGAGTATCAAAATGAAACTTGTTTAGCACTGGAAATGCAGTGAAAAAATAGTTTTTACCATCTTTCTCTAAAAGACAAAAAATGTAACCCATGTAAGTTTCGGTAAAATAATACCTAGAAACATTCACAGTAGGCACTGTAAAGAAAGCGGAACACATGTAAGGGAAAGATTCGTACTTGCAAGGTGGGATATAGGAAATAACTTCTAGTAGGTACGTGGGAATTGTATATGAAGCAAGCTAAATTTTTTCGTTAGTCCCTAATAGAGGTTTTACTTTTTATTTTTTATTTTGTATTTTTGGTAGAGAAAGAGTTTCACTAATGTTACCCAGGCTGGTCTTGAATTCCTAAGCTCAAGTGATCCGCCCACCTCAGCCTTTCAAAGTGCTGGGGATTATAGGCGTGAGTCACCTAGTAGAGGTTTTAATAAGAGATTATCTTCCATTCCCAGAGTTGGCTCAGTCTCTTCTATTGCCGTTTACTGAGAACTTGTCCATAGAAATGGATAGAAGCTTCATCATTCCTTCCTTTCTGTCTTAAAATAGTCACCTTTGCCATGTTTGCAGAGCATGCCCCTTGAGTTATTCAAGCCATAGCTGCTTCTTGCTGCCTTCCAGCTCTAATGTAGCACCATGGCAACAGACCCAGCCTAGAGCCCAGGTGCCTTGTTTGTTACCTGAGGGGCTAGGTACAGCCTGAAGAAAGAGATAAAGGAATATTACCTATCTTGCAAATCGTTTGGATAGATGAATCTTGATCTTGTTGTTTGTGTTTCTGTTCTGCTTCTATGGAAGACTTGAAATAACACCTGGAAAACATTTATTCAAAGATGTCATCAGTAACCAAAGGCAACAAAGAAGCCATCTTCTATTGGTTCTCGTCTTCTAACAGAGAGTTGTTTTCTGACATGTAGTTCAGAAAGAGACTTGCTATACCAGGAAATGTGGCACCGCTATGATTTGGGGTTGCACTGCCAGGTGGCTCTACCATTGTTTCATGTAGGTAGACATTTATTTTGTTTGAAATAAAATTCATTTATGCTTTAGAAAATTTTCCTAGAGAATTTAAAAAACAAAAGTAAGCGTCTGTCATACCTCCTTCTGTTTTAAACATGCCTTAATCTTTCCTGTTGAGAAGCTCACACCAGAGCAGGAGAGGAGTTTTCCTTCCAGCAACTCCTCCTGAGAAAAATGGGCTAGAATTGTTGTTTTGTTTAAGATTACAGTGTCCAGTTTCCTGAACCAGGCTTCCCATGTAGCATACAGTATTGGGAAAGATTATATGATAAGTAGAATACAATCTTAACATTTAATTATAGTTGATGTACTATATTTACAGTACATAACATGTCATTGTCTTATACATAGAACAAAGGGAAATAAATATGGAGCTTACGTTGTTGCATTTTTCTTTTTTGTTTTAGTTTTTTTAATTTTTAAATTTTTTTTGTTCTTACCCAATATCAGCAGAAAAATAAACATTTTGACATTTTTCAAATGCAAAACATTAGGTAGCGTTTGTCCCTTTTGTGCATATTTTATACTATCAGCAAGAAATATAAATGTTGACTTTTTTACTTTAAAAATTACTGAATATCAGAACACATGTTTTGAATCCTGAACTTTAAATGGTGGCTGATTTGTGTGTGTGTGTGGAAAGAAGAACTAAAATCCTTATAAGCTTGTTTCTTATTTTATGGAATGTGATTAAACACTCTTAGAATAAAAGTAGATGGGAGAAAGCAACCTTAATGCTAGTTTCCTATATCTTTTTACTTTATAATTTAACTAAAAGCTACTCTGGCATTAAATATTTAAGTTCCTTTTAGTGTTAATGTGGTTATTTCAAGGAATTAAATGAAGCTGCTTATTTAATGTGTTTTATAAAAACAATTGCCTTTAAACAAGGCATTTCTTTTCATCCTTATTACTGAGTACTTCTGCTTCAAATATATGTATGTAACTCTGGGTGTTTCATTCAGTAGATACTATAATTATTGAGTCAAACTGCATGGCCATCCAATTTGGGATTCAAGAATATTGTACTTCATATGTTTGGCTCCTTTAATTCTTTCAAGAGGAAGGCAGTGAAGTACTGGCTTTGTAGTGACAAGAGTCATGATTCCTAGCATTCTTCTTATAAACAACTAGGAAACAAAATCAGCCGGGATGACTGAATGGTGTTGACAAAGATTTCTAGATGAAAGTTTGGGCTTTATTTTTTCCATGGTGGGAGGTTTCTTCAAGGAATTTTATTCTTTATTCATATTTATACAGTAAAGCATGTATAGAACCAAAAGCCTGCCAGAAAAGAACTATATTGAGATGGAAATCAGGACTTTTGAAAGACAAGACCTTGTGCTAAGAAGTTTAGCTTTGACTCTCTGTGTGAGTGAGTGTGTGTGTGTGTTGTGCCAAAGTAGAAAGAAACAAAATGAAGATTCAGCCACTACTATTTTGTCAGTGATATAAAAGGATAAAGCTATAGCATGAAAACAAAAATAATTTGTCTTTTGGCAATAGCTTTGCATAAGAAAGAATATATAAGATAACCTTAAAGAGTATATATTTCTCCATCTTCCAAAATAGGAATGAGAATAAAAAATAATGTCTGTAATGGGCTTTGACGCTCACTGAAGACAAGTAAATGTGTAGTATATTTTTATGCTGTATTGAAAAAAAGTGTGTGTGCACTCACATAAATATATAGAGAGAATATGTTTGCCACATAAATGATTACTATTACTGTTATTATAGATTAACTGTTCATTTGTTCCTCATTTATTTCTTCCCTTAGGCTTTTGTACATCTATTGTTGTCTTCCATTGCATTAGACCTTCATTTCCTTGCTGGCCAAGTTATACTACCTTAAATATCTTTTTCTACTTTTAGGTCTCGTGGGCTGCCTAAACTAAAAGAGTCACGTTCCCATGAATCCTTGCTAAGCCCATGCAGTGCAGTGGAATGTCTGGATCTTGGTAGAGGGGAACCTGTATCAGTGAAACCACTCCATAGTAGCATCCTTGGACAAGACTTCTGCTTTGAGGTAAGAATAAAGCGTAGAAAAAAAGGAAGAGTAGTTAAACAACAATTGAATTTTTTTATCCAGTAATTTTGTGATTTCATTACTGTGCCATTGATGATTTAATTAACTGGTTTTGAGTTGCTAGAAATTACATACAGGGAAAAAATTAGAAATCTCATCGAATCACATTTGCAGTTAAAGTTATTAATGATAGCTTTGCATTCCTTTTGGCCTTGTCTCATTTCAATAAAGTTGGATTCTTAGTACATTTTCATCAGGGAACAAGACTAACAATAACATATTAGTATATTAATTTTTAGTATTGGTAAGGATGTCACTTATTATGTTATTTTTCTAACTACAGCATGAGTAGTTCAAGACCTGAGCATGTTTTTCTTATCTATCCATTCATCTATTCATCCATCCATCCATCCATCCATCCTAATTCCAGGGTATTTTGACCTATGTCTTGTTTATTTTTGAAATCACCGGTACCTAGCCCAGACCTGGGCACATTGCAAGTGCCTAATTTTTGAATAAACAAAATTGCAGCTATCATAAGGTGATTTCTTCCTTCCAAATATATACTACTGGCCAGTTACAAGTAAAATTCAATAACTATATATACATATATTGATACATACATAGAATTATTAGGGCTGGGATTTGATTAATTAACAAGAACTTACTAAGTGACTAGGGATGAGTCCTATGCTAGATGTTGCAGAAGTCAAAAGATATTTGGTTCCTTTTCTTATGGACCAGCACCGTCCAAAAGAAATACAGTACAAGCTACATGTGTAACCTAAATACTATCATTTCAACATGTTCACTAATAGAGAAATGGTTTCCTTTTTTTTTAGACTAAATCTTCAAAATCTAATGTGTATTTATACTTACAGCATATCTCAGTTTGGAATAGCCGTGTGAGGCTAGTAGCTGCTGTATTGGACAGAGCATCTAATCTGATCGGATTTAATAGGTTGTGGCCAGAGATTGAGTTAATAAGGGAGCAAGCTTCAGCAATTTGAGCAGGCCATTAACTGGTGTTCTTTTTATAAAAATCAGTTGAACTTTCCCATATTTGTGGAACTCAGTTCATTAGGCTATATACCAAGCCCAGAGTTAGGTACTAGGTGTATAACAACCTATTTCATTTTTAAAGGACTGTGTTAATAGTGGTCAGGCTAACCTAATAAATGACTAGAAATCAGCAGGCTAGTTGCCTAGTGGAGGAAAAATGGGTTCCAAAGATAGTAATTCAATATTAGTAACTTCAATGTTATTTAATATCCTTCTATAATATAGTGAAGACAGTCTCAAGAAATCTGATAAGCTGTTTCAGAAACTCTCATCCTATTATCTCAGCACTTTGGGAGTCCAAGGTGGGTGGATCACGAGGTCAGGAGTTCGAGACCAGCCTGACCAATATGGTGAAACCCCATCTCTACTCAAAATACAAAAATTGGCTGGGCATGGTGGCGTGCACATGTAGTACCAGCTACTCAAGAGGCTGAGGCAGAAAAATCGCTTGAACCCAGGAGGTGGAGGTTGCAGTGAGCTGAGATTGTACCACTGCACTCCAGGCTAGGTGACAGAGTGAGACTCTGTCTCAAAAAAAAAAAAAAAAAAAAGAAAGAAAGAAAAAGAAAAGAAACTCATCTTTTATTACCTGTTTTTTATTAACTCAAAGTTGAACATATTCATTTACAGTTAATTTAAGTTATTGCCTAATATTTAATTTTTATTTTTCTGAACCATAGGCCAGTTTTAGTTTCCTCAGCTGAATTTAAAATGGCCTTTGTTCTCATATATGGAAATGGACGTGGATGCTACCTAAGCAAAAAGTAGACATAGATATAAATATAGGTATCAGAAAACTAGCAAAGATCATCTTAATTTCTTATAGTGTGATTTGGGTTCATAGCATATCTCTAACTCACAACTTTGCATTCCTTTTGGCCTTGTCTACTTTCAATAAAATTTGACTCTTAGTATATTTTCATTAGAGGATGAGAGTAACAATAACACTAAATTAGTAAATTAATTTTTTAGTATTGGTAAGGATGTTGCTCATTATGTTATTTTTCTACCACAGCATGAGTAGTTCAGGATCTGAGACCATATTTTTCTCATCCATCCATCCATCCATTCATCCATCTGTCCTAATTCCAGGACATTCTGACCTTATCATTTAAGAGTTAGAGGTATGCTATGAACCCAAATGATAGAGCCCTGAAATCCAATGTTTTCCTTTTTTTATGTCTAATTTTTATGTTGAAGGTTACCTACTTAAGTGGAAGTAAATGCTTCAGCTGTAACTCCGCTTCTGAGAGAGATAAGTGGATGGAAAACCTTCGCAGGACAGTTCAACCTAATAAGGTAATACTGGCTTTGAGTATCTAAAAAACGTGTAACTTTGTAAGCAATTAGTTGACAGAAGGTAAATATAATAGTAATACCCTAATTTGTCTACAGCTTGAGAGTTTTAAAGCACATTTATATGTTATGCCATTTGTAGTAAGCCATTATTGTATTGCTATAAAGAAATACCTGAGACTGGGTAATTTATCAAGAAAAGTGGTTTAATTGGCTCACAGTTCTGCAGGCTTTACAGGAAGCATGATGCTAGTATCTGCTCAGCTTCTAGGAAGGCTTTAGGAAGCTTACAGTCATGGCAGAAGCCAGAGCAGGAGCAGGCACATCACATGGTGAAAGCAGGAGCAAGCGAAAGAGAGAGAGTGTGTGTGTGTGTGTGTGTTTGAGTGATTTGGGGGAAAGGTGCCATGCACTTTGAAGCCACCAGACCTCACAGGAACTCAGTATCACAAAGACAGCACCAAACCATGAGGAATCTGCCCCCTGATCCAAACACCTCCCACCAGTCCCCACCTTTAGCATTGGGAATTACAATTCAACATAAAATTTGGGCAGGGACAAATATCCATTTTTTAAGCTAAAAATAGTCTTACTGCAGATATTATTGTCATGGTTTTACCAGTATGGGTAAAAGGACTCTGAAAAGTTAAGTGAATTGGCCATGTCAGAAGTTAGAACATGGTAGAAGAGGGGCTAGAATATGAGCTTCTTAACAGTTTATCTCTTTTATTTGCAGAGATTAGGCTGGCTATATGAAAACTTACCATTACAAAATGATATTTTCTTAACCCAAGTAAATTAAATAGAATGAGCTAGATATAATATAATATAATATAATATATAATGAAATATATATAATTCTTCAAGATTCTAATTTGTTCTTCTTATTTAGAGCTTGCTGTTAACCTAAGCAATGAGATAGCAATCCCTTTCATTATTTGTTGACTCCCCTTAATAGAATACCTAATCAACCTTGCCAACTTAAGAAAAAAAATGTTTTTTTTCTGCAATGTGAGCTCTGAAATTCAACTTTGTTGCCTCTTTATAGGACAATTGCAGGCGAGCTGAAAATGTTCTTCGTTTATGGATCATTGAAGCCAAGGACCTTGCCCCTAAAAAGAAATATTTCTGCGAACTGTGCCTTGATGATACCCTCTTTGCTCGTACAACCAGCAAGACCAAAGCAGACAATATTTTCTGGGGTGAACATTTTGAATTCTTCAGCCTTCCACCTCTTCATAGCATCACAGTTCACATTTACAAGGATGTGGAAAAAAAGAAAAAGAAGGACAAGAATAATTACGTAGGGCTAGTCAACATCCCCACTGCCAGTGTGACTGGTCGCCAATTTGTAGAAAAGTGGTATCCAGTGAGTACACCTACACCCAACAAAGGAAAGACAGGAGGACCTTCTATTCGGATTAAATCACGTTTCCAAACTATCACCATTCTGCCTATGGAACAATACAAAGAATTTGCAGAATTTGTCACCAGCAACTACACCATGCTGTGTTCTGTCCTTGAGCCAGTAATTAGCGTGAGAAATAAAGAGGAGTTGGCTTGTGCCTTAGTGCACATTCTTCAAAGTACTGGCAGAGCCAAGGTAAGTGGAAAAGGGGGATTGCAATGCCTAAAATCTCTTCCCGACCTTTTGCAAAGAAACAAAGATATGGTTACTGTAGAAATCCAAATTAGAGAAATGTGCTTTACTGTTGGTCAAAACAAGAAGAAAAGGAAGAATTAAGAAGAAAACCTATTAGACCGAGAAAAGATAAAAATTATAAAACTAAACCAGTAAAATGGAGAGACCAACAAACATTTATTTAAAGTCCATTTGCATGAAACATAGATACTACAGTCAGTTCTTTATTGTCTGACAAAATAAATGGTAGGATCGGCATGATAACCCTACAGCGTGTTCAGGGTTCTTTATCTTTAGTTCTAGAGTGTTGTATGGTGGTTTTCTTCCTCACTGTATTTTGTTTAAGATTAACTGAGGACTGTATCCTCTAGGCACAGAAAGAGGTATTCCAGAAGCATGTTGGGTATTAGCAAGAGTCTTCATGGGATTAAAATCTATATTTAGAATAAAAATACTAAGGGATATTATAAAATTGGTAGCTGTTTCATGATAGACTTCTTATTTCACCTTGGATAGAAGTAAAAACTCAGGAAGGTTTTTTTTTGTTTGTTTTGTTTTTTTTTAAGGAGAGATATGCTGGTTGTAGGAAAAACAAAAACCAATTGAGAAAAATCTTTGACCTGTGAGGCATATTCACTTAACGAGGCAGAGTTGTCATTATACTGTATGCAAACTGGTCATGATAAAATTATATCTCAGAGCCAAAGAAATTCACAGCTAGAATAATGTATTTAGAACCAAAGTACTATTACTGTTTATTGATATTTCAGAGTATATAAATATACTCGATCATTAGTCTCTTATCTGCCTTTCTATGGATTATAACTTTTGTGCTTAAAGTTATTAATGATAATCTTGGGCCTTCTGTCATTAAAAAAGTTTATAAGTTTGGAATGAGGTATCACTGAAATTTTGAATTTCTACTTTTCAGTTGCTCAAGGTTCAGAATATACATAAGACTTTCTAAATGACAATATTGATTTACATACATTTTAGGTACAATAAACACCCATTTAAAGTGGAAAAGTTACTGTAGTAAGTTTTGACCGATTTTGTGCCCATTGAAACCACCGTCATGATCAAGATACAGAATGTTACTGTCACCCCTAAAAGTTTCCTCCTGTCTCTTAGCATTAAGTTTAATAGTGATTCCTAAGTCCACGATTCTTTTACACTGTTAAGCTGCCCCAGAGTAAGTCCCATTGGTGTTTAAAATGCTTAATTTTAAAGTGAAAATAAATCAGCATATTGTCCCTATTTTGGCATTTGGAGCCCTAGAAGTATCCAATAATTATGTAGCATTCAAAATATATGATGTTATCACATTTCAAACTGAACAACCAACATTGAACCTTATAAGAAGTTCTTTAAGACTGTTGCAGAATGAAGCAGCTGTTTCTTTGAGCCTTTATTTCTCCTTATGCTATCCTTCTGGATGGATGGATGGATGGATGGATGGGCAGACAGCCAGCCTAGAAAATGACTTCTAGTGTTGAGTTCAGTAGATTCTACATTGATACTGTGAACCAATTTGTAACTATTATATATTGAACACCTAACATGCCAGAAATCATTAGGCACTGGAGATATGGTGGTAAACAAAAACAGAAACTGGTTTTCTGGAGAAAATAGATATTAATCAAGTAATTACAGAAATAAATGTGATTACAGTGAGAATTGCAGAGGATAAAAAGAGAGATGATACTGTAAAATGGAGCAAAGGGAGCTGACTAATGGAGTGCAGGGGCAATGTTGATCAGGAAAGCCTTCACTGAGGAAATGATATGTGAACTAAAATCCAAAGGATCCCAGGAATGAGCCACGTAACAGTGGGAGTGGAAGCAAGGGTAGGAGCAGAGCAGAACTAAGAAGAGTATTTGAAAAAAAAAAAAAGGCTTTGTGGTGAACAGAGAACACTGTGTGGGTTAGAAAGGGCTTGGTATATTAAAGGACCTAAAAATAAAAGGTACAAGGCTTGAAAGGTAAACAGAAACCAGAAAATATAGGGACTTGTAAATCGCATTCAGAATTATGGCCTTTATCAAAAGTGCAATGGAAAATCTTTGAAAGAATTTTAAATGTAGGGATAGTAACACCTAAGACTTTATCCTGAGTGCTTTTTTTCCTTTCAGATAAATCTGGTAGCTTTAGCTTTAAAGCAGCATTTCCAGGGTGTCTGATATTTCAGCAGTCTCTTCTAATGTATATTATTTATTCAGTTGCTTTCTGCTTGATTGAACATTATTCTACCAGGATTTTCTGACTGACTTGGTGATGTCTGAGGTGGATCGTTGTGGAGAGCATGATGTCTTGATCTTCAGAGAGAACACTATTGCCACCAAATCCATTGAGGAATACCTCAAGTTAGTGGGACAACAGTATCTTCATGACGCACTGGGTATGAAAGAGAAAAACATCTATTTTCTTTTCTTTACCTTTCGATTTTAAGATATTTCAACCTCATGAGACAAATGAATTGAGCATGTTATTTAGTTCTAGCTGACTCAAGTGTTAAGGTTTGAATTGTGGCTGTAAGAAGTCTTTGCAGTACTCATCAGTGGAGAAATAACAACAATAAATGTAGAAACAGAAACCCTGTCAGCATACACTGCTTCCCCCAGTTCTCAACTTCATGATTCTGGGATGCACAGTAATATCAGCGTTGTCCACTGATAGATCTGAGGTGGTCTGTTTTCCCCAAAGTGTTGGTGTTTATATGATGATATATTACCTAGTCTTGAGAGTGTTACCCTGACATTTGTTATCATGTATGCAAACCTCTAATCAAAGTGAAGAAACTTGCCACTTCCCACAACTCCCCCAGAGATTTCTGCCTTTGAAGTGTCTAGAATGTTTAACATAACTAATTTTTGTTCAACCAGCAGTTCCTGCTCACTAGACTACACACTTGTAGTTCTAGATTTGGTCACGAAGTTAAGGCATTAACCACTACAGTAAGGCACTGTGCTGGTCACTTTAATATATATCACGATAGAGCAGATGTGAGTTCCTTGAAGGAAATAGCCCGTTGTTTTACCTCCATACCCTACTGCCTGCACAGACTATTGAACAGCACTGTCCGATAGAAGCATAATATGAGCCATGTGTGAGTAATTTTATTTATTTTTACATTTGGAGTAATTTTAAATTTTCTATTAGTCACAGTATTAAAAAGGGTAAAGAGAAACAGGTGAAATTAGTAACACATTTCATTGACCCAGTATATCCAAGTATTATTTAATGGCTTGTCAGAATAAAAGTTATTAATTAGGTATTTTACTTTTTTATTCTTTTTGAAATTGTGTGTATTTCACATGTATCACACATTTTAATTTGCACAAGCCATTTCTAATGCTCAACAGTCACATGTGACTATCAAGAGTAGACAGTAAAAATACGTTGAATGATTGGAGAGATTTTTGCCATCAAGGAGTTTACACTATAAGGAGATAAAATAAGGGCTATCTCTGTACCAAAAAGAGAGAGATTCTGTGTTCTTTCAAAGAATTTTTAAAAATTGAATGTAGCTGATAGAATTTTCAAACTTTCTCTGTGAAATACATTTGCATATGTAGTTTGAAGGCTAGAAAGTTTACTTAAAAACAGACATTGAGCAAGAGCAGACATTGAGATAAGAATTAGCATGGGGAAAAGGACCCATGAACAAAAAGACATAGAGTTGGGACAGAGCCAGGAAAGTGTGGAATAAAACCATTTAGCTGGAAAAAGACATGAAAGAAAACAAAAAGATTAGACAATCTTTTTGTGAACAACAAACAAAAAGATTAGATAATAATTAGAACCAAATTTTGAAAGCCTCAAATGCCTGAATGAGGATTTAAAGTTTACAGTAATCACCGGAGAGCCACTGAAAGTTGTGAGCAGGTTGTTTTCAGTGGAATTAACTTAACAGACTGATTAAGATGGGTTTTGGCCGGGCATGGTGGCTCTCATCTGTAGTCCCAGCTACTCGGGAGGCCAAGGTGAGAGGATTGCTTGAGCCTGGGAGTTTGAGGCTGCAGTGAGCTATGGTCACATCACTGCACTCCAGCCTGGGTGACAGAGAAAGACCTTGTCTTTAAAAAGTTGGTGAAGAAAGCTGCTGAAAGCTGATCAGTTAAGAAGCCATTGTAGGCTGAGCACTGTGGCTCACACCTGTAATCCCAGCAATTTGGGAGGCCAAGGCAGGTGGATCACCTAAGATCAGGGGTTCGAGACCAGCCTGGCCAACATGTTGAAACCCTGTCTCTACTGAAAATACAAAAATTAGCCAGGCATGGTGGTGGGCACCTGTAATCCCAGCTATTAGGGAGGCTAAGGCAGAAGAATTGCTTGAACCTGAGAGGCAGAGGTTGCAGCGAGCCAAGATTGCACCATTGCACTGCAGCCTGGGTGACAAGAGCAAAACTCCTTCTAAAACATAAAAATAAAAAAGCCATTGTAGTAAGAAATAATGAGACTCAGGCTCTGAATGAGGGTAATAATGCAAGTAAGAATAGAGAAGATGGATATGAGAGGTATTAAAGTTAAACTGATAGAACTTGGCAAATTTTTCAGTTTGTGGGAACAAATATTACAGAGAATTGTGAGGTTTTGTGAGTGACTAGGGGGATGATGAGATTCCTGACAGGAAACCACAGAATTAGTAGGCGTGAAACAGGAAATTTCATACATATTCAATTTGAAGTTCTAGTAGGAAATCTCAGGGGTTTTAGGTAGGAAATCTAAGCAGATCACCTGTCTAGCTGGCTGTTGGAAATTTGGGACCAATTTACACATGTGGAGAGGTTAAATGAAGCTGTAAGATTACCAGAGCAGGAAGAGAACAAGGCCAAAGATAGATCTTAGAATGCACCTGGGATTATCATATAGAATGAAGAAGAATCAGAGAAGTGATCAGAGAAAGAGAGCATCCAAAAAAGAAAGAAAGCCAGGAAAATACTGAGTCCTAGATACCAATAAGAGAGCATCATTAAAGTCAGAAATTATGGAAGGTAAAGAAAAAGAATGGATATTGCATTTGGCACCTTAAATATCACTGGTGATGGCTCACACTGGTTTCAGGAGGAAAGGAGCCAGGCTGTAAGGAATAAAGAGTGAGTCGCCAGTCGAGCAACAGGATCACTATGTTTACATGAAGCAGACACATTGTAGTAGCTACTGCAATTGGTTTCTGCTCTGAAGCAGATTTTTTGTCTTCCTGCTTGTCTTCATATTTTTTTCTCTAATCATGTAGACTTTAAAATGGTACAAAGAGCTTAAGAAAAGTACAAAGAGATTTATACTGTCATTTACATAAAGAGTTTATTACAGTCATCAATTATATCTCATGGTTTGCTTTAATTATTTGTGTTTCATTATAAAAGGCTACCAAAAAAGAAAAAAAAGCATCTCAAACAGTATTCTCCATTCTGTGGACATAGGGGTGAATATTTACTGACTACCTGCTTCTTTGAAATCAAATAGTCATACTTAAAAATTCAGTGTGCTAAACAGGATTTCTGAATGAAATAATTTCCAAAATAGAAAGTGGGTACCAGTCCTGTGATAGGACAGTGAATGATTAAATGGCTGATGGGCTCAATGAAGCATGAAAATTAATTCAGTGGACTTGGAAGAAATTCAAGTAACCCCTCAGAAATCTCTGTAATAATATTTATAATCCAAGAGCAAGGGCCAGAGTAGTAAAAACGGCTGCTGCCTCTAAGAGCATAAACAGAATTAATTGGTAAGCTTCTTCAGGATAAGGGCTATATTGTCTTCTTCTCATTAAAGTATTTCATATACTTTGGGCAGAAAATAGGTACTGTTTCCAGACTCCTTGAATAGTTTTCAGAGAGAATTTATTTTAAAAGTTGCCAGTAATATTGTACAATATCTGTCTGCTTTTTAGCCAGTCTTTATCTTAATTAAAGCATTACTTTTTCTGCACAGACTCTGCATTGTTTAGATTTAAATCTTCCATCTGTTTTCCTATTTTACCTTTCTGATTGAAATCAGATTGCACATTGGTATCCTGTGACACACAGGAAATACTATCTGTGAAATATACAGAAGAAAGCCCTGAAAAGACCTGATTTCCACTTTTAGTGGTGGAGGCAAATTCCTTTCAACAGTAACATGTTCATACTTGTTGACTTACTCGTACATGTGAAATTTTTATGCTAGATGGTAATGAGTTAATGATTTACACAGAAAATACATCATAGAACATCTGGGCACAAACTTAACATGTAAACAACATAACAAGCAACCCTTTTGGCTCTGGTGTTTTTCAAATGCAAGGAGGCAAACTTAAATGGGTTTTTAAATCTGTCTTGGTAATTTTGATCAAGTAAGCAAACTTCTAGTTACATATCAATAAAAGCCTCTCCTTTCAATACGGTACATTCTGCATGCTGAAACATTGGTTATTGTTTCAACAGTTAAAGTAATATTTTTCTATTTTGGAGCATTTTAAATATGTCATAATCAGGAACAAAAACTTTTCGAGCTGATACTGTAGAAATTATTTTACTTCTGGGCCCTGGAGTTATTTATCTGGCTCTTTTCTTGAAGAATAAAAGAAAAATATTGTTAATATTCATGTTCTTTGTTAATCTTATTTTTTCCTTCAAATACACATAACCTAAAAGGACTCACTAAACAGAATATTTAGGATGCATGTGTAAAGTTTAGCCAGTTTTTGCATGGGATGTTTGACACTGATTTCTTAGTTTTAAATTTAGGTACTCTTTCAAGGAAGTACATTTGTGGGAACACATAGCACAGGAGACATAGAGAACATGTTGAATACATGTCTTGTAATATTTTAAAAAGGCTTTTGCTAGTTTTAGCCATTTCACTTGACAAAAAATTATTTAAAAGTTGCATGATTTGTACATTAAAATACGTTTTGTATGGCACTCCTACTAAGAGTCAGGTACCATATTAGATGCTTTTCATACATTATGTCTTTTCCTCACCACAACTCTACAGGTGGTTTCTGTTAACACTATTTTACAAATAAGACAGCTGAAACTCGGACTAATTAAGTGACCTTTCCAGGCCCCACAGTCAGTTAAATGATGGATCCAGGATTTGAGCCTAGATTTATCTGACCTCAATGCCTTTAATTTTTCTGTGCACCACTTTCCTTTCTGTATACCACATTGTTTCCTGTTCCCTAAGCATTTTTGCTCAAAATTATCACCTCTCATTCTGTGTCACAGATATTTTTAAAAGCTTTCATTTATCTGCATACTAACCACTTTGATAGAAATATTCTTTCTGTTGCTGCTGCTACTTAGTTTTGCAGGCATTATTGTTCAGTTTCATGAAGTGTGTTATGACTAGCCTGAACCTCAAGTAATAAAAGCATGTTTGGGAGGAGATTTGAAAGATCCACTCCTCCTTCATAAAGACCATTAAAAAAACAAGAATACATACTGCCATCTCTGATGAATATTTATTGAGCACCTATAATATTTTGGGAGCTATTCAGAAGAGTCAAGATTTGAACATGAACAGAACCTAGTATCTAACTTCCAAAGGTATTCATCCTAGAAATGAAAGAAACACAGTGTAAAATATGAAGTAGTCAAAGATGTACAAGGTATGGTGTATGCTAGAGGATAAACAGGTAAAGTAGGAATTTGTTCTTTCAGGGAATAATGGGTTTATCTTCATAGAGCGTAGGCTATGTGAACAGGGCTTCTAAACTAAATTTATATGGAAAAGCGTATACAGATTATATAAGGAGATCTGCTATAATATTGTACAATGTTGAATGACTGTCTCCTCTACAAGAGGTAAGCATAAAGATCCTTACTTGCATCTGTGTTTGGCACCAACATTAGCACTTAACACCTTCAGTGGGCAATTCAGTCAAGCTTGGGTCATGTGTTCTACTAGAATAACGATAATAGTCACCTCAGTAGAGCAAGCCTTAAAACAAATAACAAGTTTATGCTAATTAAACATATATTTAGTTTCAGTTGATACTACATTGCTTAAAGCAGTATCATTACCATTTTTATAAATACTGTGATGATGATGATGGTAGTGATTGCTGTTATTCCACTTCCAGGATAAGAAAAATAAACATGATATGTAGGATGTGGCAACTCATGGGTTCCAAAGCAATGACCCTTCATAGGCCATCTTTTGTGCCCTCCATGTCAGATCTAGAAAAGAATTCCCCATTATACATTTTAGGACAGAAATCATAAATCCTTTTATTCTATTCGGGAAGACACTATTTATAGTTATACTGTCATCTTCTCTTTTCAAACAGGGGAATTTATCAAAGCTTTGTATGAGTCAGATGAGAACTGTGAAGTAGATCCCAGCAAATGTTCATCTAGTGAACTGATAGACCATCAGAGCAACCTGAAAATGTGCTGTGAGCTGGCTTTCTGCAAGATCATCAACTCTTACTGGTGAGCTTATCTCATCCTCTGCCTGTGAAACTTAAATTTTTTCATATAAAAGTCATCACAATGTTAACTATTATTTTACAATGAAAGGCGAGGGTCTTGGGGAAAAATTGAAAGTTTCCCTAATACGGTCCCGTCTAAAATTGAAATATTCATTGTAAGCAGAAATACTTTTGATCTGGCTATCTATATAATCTCTCCCCAGAATATTAATACTATAGCCTCTAATATCAAAGGTATTTATTTTGCTTTCTAAAGTATTTACTAGTGTTTAACAGATGTGTTCATGAATTTTGATCATTGCTCTAACTCCAGCAATTGGTGAAATTTTGAAGATTTTTGATGAACAGTCTTTAGAGAGATTATGGTGAGTTATACTAAACCAGATGGTTTAGTCAGGAGCCTCATGCCATTTTCCCACTTTGCAAAACTAAATTTAAACTAATCCAGAGTTTTGTAGCCTTGGGTTTCCAGTCTCCATCTGGCCTCTGTGAATTTTCCACCCTCTGTCAGCCATGAATCAGGTAAAACCTAATCCCAGAATTTCTACTAGGTCCTCCTTCCAGCCTGACTCTTAAGCAGAAATACATGGCGTCAAGGTGGAATCACTTGTGCTTTGTGTTCTGGTACTTCTGTGTTTAGAGGTTTCGGTATTTTTTTCCTTCCCTAGTGTTTTCCCTCGTGAGTTGAAAGAAGTGTTTGCATCATGGAAGCAGCAGTGCCTGAACCATGGCAAGCAAGACATCAGCGAGAGGCTCATTAGTGCCTCTTTATTTCTCCGTTTTCTGTGTCCAGCCATTATGTCTCCAAGTCTTTTCAACCTTATGCAGGAGTATCCTGATGACCGCACATCTCGGACTCTTACTCTTATTGCCAAGGTCATTCAGAACCTGGCCAACTTTGCCAAGTAGGTGATACTTTGTAACTACTTTAAAAACACAATTTAAAAAAATACTTGAGGCCTAAAATTTGGATGAGAGTTGGGAGCCCCATCACTCATGTTTCACTGTAGTATTAATAAATAGAGCAAAATATTGGAAACAACTTAAATAATCACTTCACAGAAGAATGGTTAAGCAACCTATAATACATGCATTCAATGGAATATTTGCAGGCACTACAAACTGTTTACAAAGACTATCCAATAATATAGAACATGAAAGTAAAATTATATTAAATGAAAAGTGCTGATAAAATACTTTAGTAGAAAAAAAAGGGCAGAATAAAAAGCGGTATATATGCTGTTATCCAAGCAATATTAAAACACAAAAATCTAAGTATAAAAAAGGTTGGGAAGAAAAGACAAATTCTGTGGTTATCCTAGCCACTTCAAAAAAGACAATTTTATGAAAAATGCAGAAGATGGAGGGGGGCTGTTGTAGATTAAAAGAGACTAAATGCAATACTTGAAACTTATTTGAATCTCAAGTTGGAAAAAGTATACATATGTCATTTTGGGGACAGTGGGTGGAATTTATAGACTGTAGATAAGATAATTTGTGAATAATGTTTTTAAAAGTTTTAGTGTGATAATGGCATTGGTTTATGTAAGAGATATTCCTTATTCTGAAGAAAAAGATGCTAAACTATTTAGAGGTGATGTCTGCAACTTAATTTAAAATGGCTCCGGAAAAAAAAAAAAAAAAAAGTGTGTGTATAGAAAGAGAGGGTGTGAAAGCAAGCCTGTCAAAAATAACTGTTGGTTAATGTAGATGAAAGGCATATGGGTATTCATTGTATATTTTTTCAACTTTTCTGTAGGTTTAAAATTTTTCAAAAGAAAATTAGGAGAAAACAGTTGGGAAGGAAATATACTAAAATATAAACAGCAGATATATTTGGGTAGCTTGAATGAGACATCCACATTTTTTTCTTTCTACTTTTCATTGTTGCAAACTTTTTTTAGTAAGTCTATGTTATTTTTATAATTTATAGAAAATAAATTTAAGAAATACCTGGTAAGGAATTCACATTTACAGAATTAAGCACGGATTTACTCAATATAGATGCTTAAAGACAAGTTTCTATTAGCAATGTATTGAAGAAAAAAATTAGAACTTCAGTGAACAGATTATTTTCTAGTATAAATAGTGCCTTTTTAGGGGTGTACTATTTTAATTTTGTATAATTTATATATAAGCCATTGCAGAAATATACATATTTATCCATATTTGAGCTAAAATTATTTATATTTTATTTTGAAACAGGTTTTATGGACTTAAATGAGGCCATGAAGATAGCTAGAATCTAGATAGGCAAAAGGAGAGAAGCTTTTCTCTAGTGCAAGTAAATAGCATGGGCAAAAGCTTGGAGAAGAAAAAAATGTATAATATATTTGGGAGACTTTGAAGAAGCTAGCAGTATTGAAGGTTTGTAGTGGTGAACATTTGGTAGATAAGTGAGGGCTATATTACATAGAAATTTAAATACCAGAAGAAAAAAAAAGTTTTGGCTTTACCCTTTGGAGAATAGAAAGCTATTCAAAGCATTGGAATATTAAGTGATATTGAGAAAGTATGTTATAGCATTTATCACTTACAGATAATAAAATTAGTAATTCCCTCCACAAAATAAAAAATGTCATAGTTCTGTGTAAAGTCAACTCAAAATGATCATATCTCTCTTCTTGAATATGTTCTTTCTCATTTTCTCATCCTCTACTTCAGGTTTGGTAACAAAGAGGAATACATGGCATTCATGAATGATTTTTTAGAACATGAATGGGGTGGAATGAAGCGCTTTCTTTTGGAGATCTCTAATCCAGACACCATCTCAAACACCCCAGGCTTTGATGGTTACATTGATCTGGGCCGAGAGCTTTCAGTTTTGCATTCCTTACTGTGGGAAGTAGTTTCCCAACTTGATAAGGTAAAGTAGGTTGATGGAAGATAGAGAACTTGAATGTACCTGAATTCTGGAGAGTACCTATAGAGTGATAACACTCACTCTTTCTAATTAAAAGCAATCTTTACCTTGGAAATCTGAGAGGAAATGTTCATCACTTCTGAGTAAAATATGGGATCTACAACCATGAAATTCTAGAAAACCACGACATTATTAATATATATTTTTAATAATATCTGAATTAATGGGGTATGTTTCTCTAAATTTATATATACAGAGTGCATATCTGAAAACTTGACTAGACAATAATATATTGGTATATACAGCCTTATGCATGTCTAATAGGATGAGATGAAACTTCATATGGTAATTTCTAACAAAAATGTAGACTTAGCTAAGAAAATACTAGGTTTATCATGTTTAAGTAACTATACCCATGAAACAATTTTTTTTTACTCTACAAGTCAGTTTCATGTAATTCTTAGTGCTAAAAGTTACTGTTTTCTTCCTTTACAGATGTGAATTAAGAATACAGAAACAATTATTTTTAATCATTTGTTTGCTAAGAATTTTATTATATGCCATACTAATAAGTAAATGTACATCATGCCAATCATTTTCTTCCTTCTGGAATTTTACAAAAAGGAATAAATTTCGTAGTAAAAAATAGTCTAATGGAGTTTGGCTAGGCTGATTACAATAATTATTTATTGATGTTTTTGTTTGCTACGGGCACTTTATAAATATGTGTGGTGGTATGTTAGAATAACTTCAAAAGACAGTTATTTTTCTGTGATAAGGATTTATTTGTTTTCCTCTACTTTCCTGTTGATAAAAATGCTATACCAGTAAAATTTATTAACAAAGACTACTTTGCTGAGGAAACGTAAATGGTAGTGTGTCCTCCAGTGCATAAAACATTTGTAAAACAATAAACTGTTACTTATTCTTGAGGACCTTTTCTTCACTTTTAGAAATGCTAGCTAGATTTTTAAGTTGCAGCTATGCCAAAGGTAAATCCTTTTCATATGAATCATAGCCCAACATTGTTGAGCAAGTAAAGCTACTCTTCAGATGGCATCTGTACCTATTTGAGTAGGGTAGAAGGGTCTGTTGATTGTTGAGAAGACAAAGACCCAAAGGCAACTATGTCAAACTACCAGTTGAAGGGACCCATAAGGCCCCATGAGAATAAGAATTCCCTAAAGAAAAAAATAATTGAGATGGATAAAGAGTTAGTCTTTGTTGAATAACTGCATCTCAGTGGGATACGGATTCAGTTATCATGTGAAATAGGCCTGGTTTATTCAGGATCAAGATCTTTTTAACAGGCTTTGCTGTGAAAACACACTTTCTCCTTTTTAATCCCGGTTTGGTCCTGGGAACCAGGAATATATCTAGACATATCTCATAGAGAAACTTTACCTGATTTTGCTGTTAAATTACACCAAAAATTGTCTTAACTGATGGAAACTCAGTTGGCAGTGGGTCAGGGTTTCCAAGATTGCCTGTGATAGTGGATGGCAGTATCATCTGTGTGCCCTGCAGTACTCTGGATTCCTGAATGCAGCACCTTGTATGTTGGCATGCATTTCTTTTCTCACATGATCCCTTTTCTTTGAAAGTTTTATCATACTAGCTGATCCTGTGGTCTTGAAGTTCTTTTGGTTAGAAGGAGTTTGGTTCTTCCCTTACCCTCTCCCACCTTGATTTACTAGCCTCCCAAAGATTTAGTTTGCTTTGCATGCCTATTTTAGTTGGAATGGCATTAGTTTGGTAGTTTTGAGCATGTCTTTTAATTTTTATTTGCATAATCCTGATTTCGATTTCCTTTCTTTCCTCAATGTCTGCTGTACCTTGTTTCGCCTCCATTCATCTCGACGCCATGGTTCTGCTGCTCCATAACAATGCATTATGAACCTGCCACTCCCATATGCAAACACCTACCCTTCCCTCCAACCTACACCCCTCCATCAATGACCATCGTTATTGCCAAAATCAATCTATGGTGGATGTCGCAATGCTTATTATCCAATTAGGGTGAAAATTCCTTCCTACAGGCGACCGTGGCAAAACTGGGGCCTCTCCCTCGTGTTCTTGCTGATATTACCAAGTCATTGACTAATCCAACACCAATACAACAGCAACTGAGACGCTTCACTGAGCATAACTCCAGTCCCAATGTCAGTGGAAGCCTCTCCTCTGGGCTGCAGAAAATATTTGAAGACCCCACTGACAGGTATGAAAGAGAGGATTTGACTACTATCTCAGAGAAAGATAATGTTTAGATTTAACAGAAGTATATTTAACTTATTTGTTGAATTTACAAGTTTAAAATCATGAGCAATTGAAGACTCATCTGACCTGAGAGCAAGCAGTCCAATTATTTGTTATAATAATGTACAAAATCTGGGATAACTTCTTTTCTAGAATGATAGTACGGAGAGTTACAGTATATTCCACAGTATATTTTTAAAATTTCTATCTTGCTTAATGGAAGACTAAAGGTTTTATGAAATTGATGTTTCTATACGTTTTAGCATTCAAAATCTTGAAGAACCTTGGTTAAAACCATTTTATAGCTGACTATGTGCACTAGACAGGTAGACACAATATATGCTTAGAATGTTTTCTGGATTGGCAAGACTTGTACCTTTCGCAGGGACCTTTCAGTTGTGCAATTAGAACTTCTCCTCTTGAAGGTTTAGACAAGTATGAATTGGAATATTTGAGGAAGGTTTCAAATGTAACTAGGAAATTACTGGAATCCTGGTTAAAACTGAAGACAGTTGTGGGTTGGTATCTACAGTGTTACTCTCTACCTTTGGGGAAAAGTAAAAATGCTGGATTTTATTCTAAGAATTGTAATAATTCCCTAATTGGATAAAATCTGAGTTTCCAAAGAAATGGAAATATCCACATAAGAACCTTCAGAGGACTTTATATGCCTGAACTGAGTCATCTTAGCTATGTTGAATTTGTCTCAAAAGAAATTAAGTGCCCTTTCCTTTTCCACAGTGATTTGCATAAACTAAAATCTCCAAGCCAAGACAACACAGACAGCTACTTCAGAGGGAAAACGTTATTGCTGGTTCAGCAAGCCTCCTCTCAGAGCATGACTTATTCTGAAAAGGATGAAAAGGAAAGTAGCCTTCCTAATGGTCGGAGCATTTCCCTCATGGACCTCCAGGACACTCATGCTGCTCAAGTGGAGCATGCATCTGTCATGCTTGATGTGCCTATGCGCTTGACCGGAAGCCAGCTTTCCATAACCCAGGTGGCCAGCATCAAACAGCTGCGGGAAACCCAGAGCACTCCCCAAAGTGCACCCCAAGTGAGAAGGCCACTGCACCCAGCCTTGAACCAGCCAGGTGGCCTTCAGCCCTTGTCCTTCCAGAACCCTGTCTATCACCTCAATAACCCAATTCCAGCAATGCCAAAGGCCTCTATAGATTCCAGTTTGGAGAACCTAAGCACTGCCAGTTCCAGAAGCCAAAGTAACAGTGAAGACTTCAAGCTCAGTGGACCCAGCAATAGCAGCATGGAAGATTTCACTAAACGTAGCACTCAGAGTGAGGACTTCTCCAGGCGGCACACTGTGCCAGATAGACACATACCTCTTGCATTGCCACGACAGAATAGTACTGGACAGGCCCAGATCCGAAAAGTGGACCAGGCTGGTTTAGGTGCCCGAGCCAAAGCCCCACCGTCCTTGCCACACAGTGCTTCCTTGCGTAGCACCGGGAGCATGTCAGTGGCATCCGCGGCCCTGGTGGCCGAACCCGTGCAGAATGGGAGCCGGTCCCGGCAGCAATCCTCTTCATCCAGAGAAAGCCCTGTTCCCAAAGTGAGAGCAATCCAGAGACAACAGACACAGCAGGTAGGTACTAGTCCTGAGGGGGTCTGGCTTCTACTTGGTCTATCTAAACAGATATCTAAAGTTGGTTATTTATACATAACTAATTGGGAAATCCAATTGTTAGTAAGATTTCCACTTAAAAGCAACCTTTCAATAGAAAGAGGAAAGGAAAAATTTGGGAGGCTTCTACCTAGGTGAGACTGCAGAATGTAGCTTGACTCATTACACTTAGGCATCTAACAAACTGCAGGGGCCCCCTTCTCTTCAAGCAGCAGAGCTACTATCTCAGTTTGCACTTAGAACAAATCTGTGATGTTGAATGAATAGATACTTAAAATCTGTAGGCCAAACCAACCATATTTTGGGAATCTGAAAATTAATCCTTCTTAATTTTTTTTCTTAAGCTTCCAGAATAAAGGTTTGCACTCTGAGCCAAGAGTTAAATGTGACTGCTCTCCACTCCATCCCTCAATTCCCTGTGGAAATATAAAGTCCCATGTGCCTTTTCCTGGAAATGGCTACAAAAATAAAAACTTGAACACCTATAGAGTCAAAGTAAAGGAGAGAAGAAAAAGATAGATGTACAGGTGGAAAAGGAAGTATTCTAAACATTTCCAAATTGCTCGCATTTCTGTTTACATGGACAAGCCCAGCTAGCGTCACATCCAATCTTAATATAAGATTTTCTAATTTTTTCTTGACAAATAAAAAGCTTTGCCAAGAAATTAATCATTTCTTCCTCACATATTACATTTTGAAACAACAATACATATTTTCCCTTTGAAACAAACTAGTGTTAAATATATATATATACACATACATATGATTTTTTCATATATAATAAATATATATCTTTATATATCTTCCATCTAAAAAGATTTTTCTCCTAAAAAAGCATTGTTTTGTTGAATTTATTTTTGAAACTTAATTATAGTGCTAGAAAAGAGTTCTATGACAAATCCTTTTTGCAGCAAAATAACTGGGCAGGGAGACTGTAATGAATCCCAGTTTGTATCTGTAATATATTTGCATGTTTACAGTTTAGGCACTTACTGATATGGCTGCTTCTGCCTCCAGTCTGCTGTGAGCAGAGCCCCTTGCCCCTACTTTGATTATTTAAAATTGGAATATTTCTAGAATCCTTGGATATAGAAATAGAAGAAGGGATGAAAAGCATGACTAACTTAAGCTGTTTCTGGAAGCAGACTTCCTAGGCTAAACCTCCTAGTTGGTCATTCTTTACTGAGTAATACAGTTTATCTAAAGTCTTATATTTTTCATTTTTATTTTGTTGTTTTTCCCAAAATTTCACCAAATCATTTGATTTAATAAGTACTTTTATTTAAAGAAAAGGAAAAATACATATCTTTTATGTGTATCTTATGTATTTTTTATATATAAATGTGTGTATATATAAACATAAAATGTATGTGTTAGGAGACTTGTGTTAGGAGACTATCAGTCATTCCCACCTTATTGTGAAGTAGTTTCCTCATATTGCTTTTGTGCTATACTCTAGTTGAGATCAACTACTTTCAGAGAATTAAGGTGTTTATTAGGAGGAAAAGGGAAAATACGTAATTTTAGAAATTGAATACTGTGTAGAAGCAAGTAATCTACTCAGGGACTTAGAGCAGCACAAGGGCACTGAAGATAAAATAGGATTAACGAAGAGCATGAGATCGGCAGAGAGGGGTAGGACAGGGAAAGTGTCCTTCACCTGCTTTTCAAAAGTGTACTTAGAAACCTCAGCCCTGTACAGAAAAGGAAAATAAAGATTCTTTTTTTTTCCTTTTGCTTACCCATTCCTTCTGTACAATGGAGTCCTCAGTGACTCCATGAGGGCCCATGACTCAGGCTGGTTGTTTATTAATATTATAAATTAAATTGCCTTTTTTGTGCCCATCTGGAACCAATTGTCATTTATAACATTTTTCCTTTAGGAAAATATAATATGTAATGCATAAGTACATAATACATGCTTCTGTGGGTTATGAATAGAGGACTGCCTGAATGGATGGGAGGCAGGAAATGCATGCAGTCTTCAAACAACAAATATAAAAATTAAGTTTTGTGTCACAACCATTAATGCGTCAGGGAAATATTTTTTGGCATGAAGTGGGGTACAGACAGTGAGATGTCCAGGTACAACTTTGAATATCCATTTCTGTTTATACTTTTGCTGGTACTGCCACTGTCATATCAGTTGAAGCATAAATCACTGTATTTTGATTGCTCAAGTTTCTGGTTTTTTCTACACTGGTTTTTGGTTTATTATTTTGAACTTACATCATTAGTTTTTTATTTATTTATTTATTTATTTTGAAACAGAGTCTTGCTCTGTCACCCAGGCTAGAGTGAAGTGGCGCGACCTCAGCTCACTGCAACCTCCACCCCCAGGGTTCAAGCAGTTCTCCTGCCTCAGCCTCCCGAGTAGCTGGGATTACAGGTGCTCACCACCACATCTGGCTAATTTTTTTATTTTTAGTAGAGACATGGTTTCACCATATTGGCCAGGCTGGTCTCAAACTCCTGACCTCAAGTGATCTGCCTGCCTCAGCCTCCCAAAGTGCTGGGATTACAGGCGTGAGCCGCTGTGCATGGCCTTGTCTTTTATTTCTTGTATTTCTGTTTCTTGCTTGCTTTGTTCATCTCACTCCCATGAAGCCTCTGAAGTTCTATATAATCAGCACATTTTTAAGGCAAATTCCTTTACATATTTTAATTGCAAATTGTATGGGGAATTCTCTCCTAGAAACTAGAAGATTTCTTTGTGGGAATTGTTCTGTGGGCGGCTATAATTATCAGTGGCTTTGTCCCATGCAAATTCCATTTATATCTTACCACAAAGGAGCGGCCATTGTCAGCAGAGTAACTGGCTTCAGTCTTCTACATCTAATGAGTAGGAAGAAAATGAAATCCTAGTGAAACAATTTACAGATAAATTTTTTTCAAGAAACTGTCTTAATTTTTTTACTAATGTCAGCTTCTGTTTAAAATGCTTTTTTCTTCAGCTTCTGTTTAAATTACTTTTTTCTTATTTTCCTCTCTATTTTGTTTTGGATGAATCATGTACTTTATACAAATGATAGACTTTATGTACAATACAAGTCGTTCAGATTTAGCATGTTTCCTAATCTTAGAAATTTGAATTTAAAATAGATAATTGTCAAGCCTGTTAGTATGATGCTGCAGTGTTCACATATGGATTTGTTGAACTGTCTCCTAACCAACCTCTTCAAGAACTCTGAAAGTTTACGTATTAATTTAATCAGCCCATTCTTTGGTGTTGATAACAGAAATGTTATTCATTTATGGGACTCCGACTGTTTCACACTATGAAGCTGAAACCAACTGGTCTTGTTTATATCTAGTAAATACTAGCAAGGAACAGGGAACTAGCCTCAGCATAGCCAGGCTATGACTAATTGTAGTATCAGTGAAACTGCTTTGTCAGGCTCTTTTGCCCTAAAGCATAACTATTTTTCCAGGGAAACCCTATACAGCTTTATCTTGAAAGAAAGATATTCCTCATGGGAATTCCTGTTCCTTTTTCTTTTTTATTATCTTTGATGATCACGTCGAAAGTCAGTGGTTATAAATTCTCTTTCTAAGGCTATTTCTAAGCAAGATGGGATCTGAACCACTTACTAACCTCCTCCTTCGATTTCTTGGACTACAAGCTAGAGATATTTTTTGCTGTTTATCCGACTTATAAGGAGATGGAACAATCATTGAAAAGAAGCCTTTGATTCCCTTCCAAAGTATTAGAGGAAAAACATAGAATATTCTTCTCTTAGTAATAAATTATATTTTAATAATGAATTCTAAAGATAATCCAGAATAATAAATGAGTAATATTTTATTGAGCATCTGTTATGCATTTAACTAGTCAGTATCATTTAAAAGAACTGTATGATATGATGCCCATTAGATTGTCTAATTGGAAAAAAAGAGTAACACTCATAAGATCAAGAATATATATAAAAGATAGTATATAGTTTTTTCATTTGAAGAACATATTACAACAGAAAAAATTGTGAAGCAAAAATCACCTGTTTCCTTTCAATCCAGCACAATAAATATTTTTTATTTATTCAGTATTACTTTCCAGCCTTTTTACAATTTTATGAAGGTTTTATCATTAATAGAAGGAATAGTTAGGATTGATCTGTTTTGTGACTTTTATTTTTATTATTTTGACCACCACTATATGCCAGGCAAAGTGCTAGGATATATTAGGAAGTGGCTGAAAATAAGATTTGACCAATAAAATAGGAATAAACTGGGAATGCCCAGTTCCCATTACAATTTCTTGTAATTCATTGCCCATTATGTTAGTCTTTCTGAAGATACTGTAGCTACCACTGTCACCAGTGGATTGAACCAACCCTTGATTGTACAACTTCTCACTTATCAGTTAAAGCCTAGATTATCCTAAAGTGGTTTCCTGTTGTTGTTGTTGTTTAATATGCTTTTAGGGGCCAAGAACTCTCCTTGGTATGTTCTTAGGAATACCATTAGTTTGCAGTGCATGTACGGGCACTTGACAAATAGTTACCCATAACAAATCACAGGGAAAGTAAGTTCATTTAAGCAACCTCTTGTTAACTATATAAACAAGTAACAAATTCCAAACAGTAAAGTTGTTATTAGTTTTAGTGTTACTTTATTTCAAACTGCTATAGAATAGGAAAATCCTGGTTTCACAAAAGCAGCTTTTCCATGCCCTCTGTGCTAAAGGGATCAGTCTGTAAAACTAAAATGTCATTTCTCTCCTTTAAATATTGACTTTCTGTTAATTTTTTAAGACCCAATGCTACAGTCTTTTGCCTTCCAGGTCCATATATATCAAATATAAACTTAAACCCTTACTACTATTTTATTTACCAATAGTAAAGCAATTTATTGTGCTCTGATCTTAAAATCCAGTAGGGGGAGAACTATAGTGTCGTTGTATCAAGTATCTTGCAGTTTACAAATTTTTACATGCTATCTCATTTGTTTCTCATAATAACTTTTGATATGTGCAGTTATTATTTAACTTTTACAGATGATACTATATCGTAAAGGCCAGTATTCCCACAAGTGTGAGTTTCAGAATTATTTTAATGTATGCAAGGTACTTATTTAATTAATCATGTAATATTTTAATAATTAGAAAGATATATAACTATTAAAATATAAATATACCTATAAATATTAAAATGTATATAATAGCTGACTTACTATTTTACTGATATTGCTTAGCACAAGAGCTTAGCTAACTAAAAGAAGGTTGTCTTAAATGAGAACATAAGGACACAGGGAGGGGAACAACACTGGGGCCTGTCAGGGAGGGTGGGAATAGTGGGTGTAGGAAGAATTTTAGGAAAAAAAGCTAATACATACTGGGCTTAATACTTCGGTTATGGGTTAATAGGTGCTGTAAACCATCATGGCGCACATTTACCTGTGTAACAAACCTGCACATCCTGCACATGAACCCCAGAACTTATAAATAAATAAAATAATTTAGTATATATAAAATAAAAATAATGGTTGTTTTAAAAGACAAAATTAGCAACTCTGTCAGTGATAAGGTGGTTATGATAAAAATAATGAAAGTGATACAAAAATAAAGTATAAAAAACACCTACATGCTATAATGGAAATAGACTTTAAGTACTAAGAGTTACTGAAATTTAAGACATGTTTATGTTCCTAGATCCACTGGAGAAAATGGCTTTATAGAAGAAATTTCTAGAAGTTCATTTACAGCTGCTTACTGTGTGCATGTCTATTTATATAAACTATACACATCCATCCATGAAGCTATTTTTATTGATACAGATCTATAATCTAAATTTAGGCATGAAGCTATATTTATAGATACATATATCTATAATCTGTAAATCAGCTAAACTAGATCCTTCTTCACACCTTTAAGAAATGTCCCTGTGTTACTTTTGCATGTGTAAGTCTTAAAGTCTCTCCCAACCCATCTCTGATAATCTTTTAGTCTCTGCAATCAATCTTTTAATCTGGTCTTTCTCACTCTCAAGTTCATCAAAATACCCCTTCTTTTAAAATATTTATTTAGAGTTTAACTGGGTTCTATTTCACAATGATATGAAGATCCTTCAGTTGTAATATCTGTGATGGGAGAGAAAATGCCCTTCAATTATGAAATTCTAGAATTCTGGTCCTCAAAATACAAATCCCTCTATTTAATTATAAAAGGCTAACTCACATACCAAGCTTTGCACTCTCTCTCTCGCACGCACTCTCTGTCTCTCTCTGAGGCATGACAGAGGGAAAAAAAATGTGTATTTCCACTATTGTTTGTGGAAAAAGGACTAATGTGCAGTAGCCTAATATGAACTGTAATAGTGCCAGTTTTTGAAACATAAAGATAGTAATGACTGACATCTAACGTTTCTGTAGCACTCTGAAGTTTCCAAAGAATTTTCACATATATTATGTTATCCTCACAGCTCCCTGTGATACGATCGAGCTAGGTGGTGGTGGTGATGCTGATGTTATTTCTATTCAGTAGATTAGGAGAATAGTATTTAAGAGATTAAGTGAGTTAACTAAGTAGCAGAGTTGCAACTCTCTTACTTGAGTGTCAAGAATTTTTGACCCTGTGTATCTGTATTGGAAAAGGACAACTTACCTAACTATCCTAACTTGGGTAGACTACCCAGTATCCATCATTTTGATCCTTTTTCAAGAAATTTTCTGGTATACGGACTCTTGAGTGGTCTTAATCTATCACAAAGTCAGTGTTCTGTAAAGATAACCAATATCACTTGTCCTTATCTTTTTCTAAATTATTAATATGAAAACTAAGTAGATTGGTACAAAAGTGATGGCAAAAACCGCAATTGCTTTTGCACCAACCTAATATTTGGCATTCCGATATATAAATGGGCGCTTTGTGAGTTTGTTTAGCACAAATCAGTTTTTTGATTTCTGATTGTCTCTGGGTTAAACAGATGTTTTGACCATCAAGTTAAGCTTTCTTTCTCTTATTTTATCATCAATAGAATTTTATGGCATAAAAGACTTTTATGGCAGAGATCATTTATTAATTTCGCAGGCAATATGTTACCTACCAGCATTTGGGCCACTGGGCAAATTAACAATTTTAAGGCCTTTGGCTTTCTTTAGAGGGAGAATAAAGCTGCTTCTTGGGTATGATGTATACAACTTTCTATTCAGAATAGTTTGCACTTATACAAATGGATATTCTCTTTTCCCACCCCTAGCCTTAGCGTTAGTAAAATAATACTTAAAGCTAAGAGCATTTATTAGAAAACTGAGAGATCACAGTTAACGTCTTCTAAGAATAGCTGTTTTGAAACATAGCATGTGGGTGAGCTATTAGGTGAGATGCTAATAACTGTTCCTGATTCAGGTTCAGTCACCTGTGGACTCTGCCACCATGTCCCCAGTAGAGAGAACAGCAGCCTGGGTTCTGAACAATGGGCAGTATGAAGAGGATGTGGAAGAAACTGAGCAAAATCAAGATGAAGCCAAGCATGCTGAGAAGGTAGAACCTAGTCCACTTCATCTACTTACTGATCCCCAAATGATAGGCCACTAAAAGAATTATCTAGCTAAGAACATAAACTCCTCCCACCCCATCTTCACCTCTACCCCTTATATTAATTGTCCTATACATATCTCTGTAAAACAGATCTGTGGTGTGTGTGTGTGTGTGTGTGTGTGTGTGTGTGTGTGTGTGTATACATGGAAAATGTTCATTTTGCTGGGGGGTGGCAGTTAGCTACTATTTTTCTTTTAATGTAGATGCCTTAATCAAGGGGATACTCTGCTATTCATTTCTTGTCATTTTAGGTAAGTATTTCATGTATTTATAAACTTGTTGGTCTTCACCCAAGGACAAAATTACCCTAGGGCAAGACTTTTTTTTTTTTTTTCTTTTTGAGACGGAGTTTCACTTATGTTACCCAGGCTGGAGTGCAATGGCGCGATCTCAACTCACCGCAACCTCCGCCTCCTGGGTTCAGGCAATTCTGCCTCAGCCTCCTGAGTAGCTGGGATTACAGGCACGCGCCACCATGCCCAGCTAATTTTTTGTATTTTTAGCAGAGACGGGGTTTCACCATGTTGACCAGGATGGTCTCGATCTCTTGACCTCATGATCCACCCGCCTCAGCCTCCCAAAGTGCTGGGATTACAGGCTTGAGCCACCGCGCCCGGCCAAGACTTCTTTATCTTGGTAACAATTTGGTTTTGGTTTTAGTTTTTTTTTACGTTTTCTGCATAATGAATGTATAGCTCTATAGATGACTGTTAAAAGGACATTATCTATTGTTTAGAGGTTGTTGTTTTTGTTTTTTAACAAAAAGTTGACATGGGGAAGAGGGGTTATCAAACAAGAACCTGGATATCATATATAGCATTATATTGTTTGTCAACCAGACAATTAGCTTCTTTTTATCAGCATGATATTCCTGTGTACTCAAACCCCAGCCACAGCAACTACAGTACAGGAAAGGGCCATGTAACTAATTGAGTCACTGAGTTTATGTAAAGCTTCTTAGTGAGAACACAGACACGTATGTTCCAGCAAGCAGCACCAAATTGGGCAGGTGAGTCATATTGTGAAAATGGGCCAAGAAGCAATATTAATCAGCCCTGGAGAACATGTAGGCCTTTGTTTAGTGCTTGTGACTGGAAAGCAGCAATAACCTCTGCCATGAAAGTTTATTTATTGATTTAGGAGCTTAACATTATAGAAATGTTGCTTGTTCTCTTAAAGGGCTGATTCTAGTAGAACAAAGGAATGGCAGTCCGATGAGCTAAAACATGTCAGAGATCCTACAGTGCAGATAATGATGCAGAATCTTTTTCTCTTGTACACAACTGACTTTTGGCTTATTTTAAGTGATATGTCAGACTTTAAAGTACTCCATCTGATTTTTGCCCACTTTCATTTGATGCCATCACAGATTGGATGTGGCTTGCAGCAATGGTAGCTTAGTGTAGAGGGAGATACATACATATGTAGAATTTCAATGCCAAGTTAAGATTAAAAATGTAATTTTAGTGAGGAAGGCAATCCTCCATTAGCATTTATGTGAGTTGATAATTTTGAAGAATATTAGGAACAGTATAGGGAATGACAGCACAGCCAGCGTCTAGCTACATTGCTTAGGGTTTCTTTTGTTAAATAAATAAATAAATCACTAATTTCTAAAAGCAGTGTAACTCCAGTTTTTCTCTCCTTGCCTCCTCTGCCCTAGTATGAACAAGAAATTACTAAACTGAAGGAGCGCCTGAGAGTGTCCAGCCGGCGACTGGAGGAATATGAACGCCGCTTGCTGGTGCAGGAGCAGCAGATGCAGAAGCTGCTGCTGGAATACAAGGCCCGACTGGAGGACAGCGAGGAGCGGCTCCGAAGACAGCAGGAAGAGAAAGATAGCCAGATGAAAAGCATCATCAGCAGGTTAGACATCACCTGGCAGCAGATATGGGCTAGTTAGGAAGACAAAGAATTAAGGAGATGATCCACAGAACCCTGAAGGAATGGCAGCAAAAGCCATTTTTATCCTTGTGGTACTCAGTACAAATGTGTTGATTGACTGTATCTCTTAAAATATCCTGAATATGAGACCTTGGCACTTCCTGTGAAGATAAAGATAATCTGTTTGTCTTTAACCATAACAATTAGAAAACATTAATGCTAGGTGGTTTACTTGAGAAATCTTAGAGGAAAACTGGGTTTTAAAAATGTAAATATCAGGCTGGGCATGGTGGCTCACACCTGTAATCCCAGCACTTTGGGAGGCCGAGGCAGGTGGATCACCTGAGTTCGGGAGTTTGAGACCAGCCTGACCAACATGGAGAAGCCTCGTCTGTACTAAAAATACAAAAAATTAGCTGGGCATGGTGGCGCATACCTGTAATTCCAGCTACTTGGGAGGCTGAGGCAGGAGAATCACTTGAACCCAGAAGACGGAGGTTGCAGTGAGCCGAGATCACACCATTGCACTCCAGCCTGGGCAACAAAAGTGAAACTCCATCTCAAAAAAAAAAAAGTAAATATCCAATGCCTTAGACCAAATTAATCTTTCAAAATGAGTCCAGAAACATGGAAAGGAATTTTATGGAATATCTTTGGGGCCAGAGGACATCTTTTGAGAGTGCTACAGATGCCAAGGGAAAATAAGGGAGGGGTCAATTTTACCAAACACTTAACATAGCACTAGCCATAGGACACATACTTTTCTAAGCACTTTACACATAATAGTTTGTTTAATCTTGATCACAGCCTCCACTATGCATTGTTGTTATTCTCATTTTACAAATAAGCAACAAATTCATTAAGTCACTTGCCCAAGGTCACATAGTGATGCACCAGGATTTGAATCCAAGCAATCTGACTGCAGATTCCATGCTCATAACCACTATGCCTCAATATTTGTAAAGTGCTATGGACAGGTCAAGTAAACAACTGTTTGTTGTTTTAATAGTGTGGAGGTAATTGACAGTCTTTCTGAAAGGCGTTTAGGTAGACTGGCAGAATTAAACATCAGTGAGTTAAAATGGGAATGGCGGACAGAAAACAAACTAGACATTTAAGTGTATAGTACTCACTGAGGAAACGTAGCTGTGCAAGGGAGGAGAAAGTGGGCCAGATTTAGGGTAACTTGAGATTAAGAGAGGGTTGTTTGGTTTTTGTTGCTTGGTTTGATATTTTAAGGTGAAATAAGTTGTGCTCAGGAAGGAATCTGAGAGAGAAGAGGGAGGAAATGATTATGGGGTTACTGTCCAAAGGAGATGCAAATGTATGGGATCCAGGCACAAGGAGAGAAATCAGCCTTAGATGTCTTCTTCCAAGGTGGCAGAGAAGAAAGAAAAGGTGGTTGCAGGTGTCTTATTAGGAAGGACAGAATATTGACTGTGCTGAATTTTGAGTTTTCTTGTTCTCTACACTAGCTAGCTCTCTCTTTGAAGATGCTGATATTTCCTTCCTGCCACATTCTAGGCTAATGGCTGTGGAAGAGGAACTGAAGAAGGATCATGCTGAGATGCAAGCAGTTATTGATGCAAAGCAGAAAATAATCGATGCACAGGTAAGCAGGTTTTGAATCTAATAGAAGGCACTTGTTTATAACAACAATTATTTCCTGACTTCTCACCCTTGCAAATGCCAAGGCAGTTACCAGAAATGGGTCATTGAAAAGTTCTTGACATTACCTTTTGAAGACTAAATGAGTGTCTGTGTGACCTCCATTACTTTTGCTTTCTTTCACTGGTGACAAGTCTGTTTACTCAGCAAAGTATTCGCGTGTTTATTGCAGTTGCTTGACACATCTCAACCTAGTGCATGATGGGGTTTGCTTCTTTCCTTATGGAAAGGAGGGCATTTTCTAAGGGAGTAATTGTGAAAAGTGCACTGCATGTGTCTGGCTTGTGACCTCCACTGACCATTGCTTGGCTGTGCTGTTCACGGTCTTGTCAGTCACGTCCACTGCCATCAACCTTTTGCCCCAGACAGTAATGGAATTGCCGGGGAAAGACAAGGTTGTAAAAAGGTACCTTTCCTTGTTATTGTTTTGGTTCAGGGTTTAGCATTGCTGCTTGGAATGTGCTTGGCTGCTCTTCTTTGTTGGTGCTGTGCTTAGAGAGCATCTTTTGATAACACTTTAAAAAAAAGACAGGATTGTTGAAATCAGAACCTAGGCTTCTGCTCACTGTAGCTTACACCTGTGACACCAAAGAGATAAAGGCTGCCAAGAGCACCTCATAGGGACACGTCAATGATTAGAGCAAAATCCAAGAGGCAGGAAATATTTCTAACTCCTTTTATTTTATTTTATCATTGCAAAATGTGGTTGTATTTCTTAGAGTGAAACAAATAACAAAAAGCAGGTACAGTTTTGATAGTTTTGATAGTGGCTGATCTAGCCACTGGGTGTATTGCTTCCCTGAAGACAGCCTATCCAGGTTTGCATTTTTTCAACCTTAAATACCGTATCATATCCCTAAACTGTGAAAAAAAAAAAAAAAAAGAGCAAGGATTTTATGCATAGATGGCCTACTCCCTTCTCTAGGTATCAGCTAGTAATCAACATATTTTAGAGCCCTCAGTATTCTTAAACATGTACTTAACAGTCTAGTTTCCTTACAGAGTCCATGTGAAATGGGATTTATTTTTCAACAAAATTGAGAGTGAGGCTGAAAGCACAGTCATGGAAAGAATGCTTCATGGGCCTCACACTTTAAACACACTAGACTTGGAAGTCAAGTGAGAGTTGTGATGATGCTCTCTCATCAGCAGAGCTCCTTAAAATATGTTGAATTCTTGAACTCTATAGTTTCTGGATACATAGACATGCTGAGAATCAGAAGAAAGGTCTGTAGTAATTATCTTACTTGGTCCTTTGAAAGAAATCTTTTTAGATGTCCCCAGGGTAGGTGAAGTAAGGGTAGTGGAGACGAAGCCATCTCACTATTCATACTACAAAAATTCATCCCAGAGACTTAAGAAAAACTGCCTGGATAAATAAGGCAATTGAGTCAGGAAAACTAATGTTGATAGATTTTCACTTTGGAAATTTTAATGTAACAATCTAAAGCAAGGAGAGTTCTATTAATAACCGCACCAGGAGAGATGGTAGTACTGAGATAGAACAGACTTTTTAAATAATTTCAACTGGTTTAAAAGTGTCAGCCTTGGCCAGGCAAGGTGGCTCACGCCTGTAATCCCAGCACTTTGGGAGGCTGAGGCAGGCGGATTGCTTGAGCTCAGGAGTTCAAGACCAGCCTGGGTAACATGATGAGACCCATCTCTACAAAAACTGCAAAAAATTAGTCAGACATGGTGGTTCATGCCTGTAGTCCCAGCTACATGGGAGGCTGAGGTGGGAGGATAGCTTGAGGCCAGGAGGTCAAGGCTGTGGTGAACCATATTTGCACCATTGCCCACCAGCCTGAGCAACAAAATGAGACCCTGTCGTGAAAAAAAAAAAGTAATAGTCTTAAGCAGTGGGAGCTTGGGTGTGCCACAATTGTGGTTCTGTACCCAGGCTAACAGGACAGCCTCATGATTAGCTCCTGAAGATTTCTACCGTATCCCCTAATTTGACATTAGGGCTAGGCAACTGAGTATAAAGCAGAAGTCACCTGCTAGGCATAGAAGGTAAAAGCCAGGGAGGGAATCTCATTGATTAGGGCTCAAATGCTCTGGAAAGTACAAACTTTCTCTTAATTAACCAGGAGGGTGTCATATGGAGGAATGGGAAAAATGTTATCCTCAAACTGTCAGACTGGTGGTCTGGCTAAGCTAGTTAATATTTTGAGTCAGTACTTCAAGACACTGGTTTTGAAATGGTTTGGTTCTCTGGACTATTTTGATACAATCAAGGGACCGTTCATAGATGAATATCCAACTGCTTCCATTAACCACTCAACAGCAAGGACCACTCTCAACTAATGAATCAAATCATACTGGGATTGATTAAATATAGTAAATTGCCTACTCAAACACAGATGTTACTATATAATAAATTATTCTACCAGAGGCCCACTACGGATCCCTAAAGAATAGTTGGGATAAGCCACTCAACTATATTCGGAAAACCTCTGCACCGTGCATAGCACAAATCCTAAACACTGTAGTTAAATTTTAAAAAATTACAGTGTCCTTAAAAGGAATGTTTCTCAATTCCAGGTGTTGGCTTACTGATACATTCAGATCTTATTATAACAAAAGACTTTAAATATCCTTTGGTGTTCTTTGTAATGAATGACTTTTATATCAGATCCTTTCTTTTGTAAGGATGAATCTTATCTCTTAAGTGAATGAGGGAGCAGAGCAGCTCTTCTGGCGTCATTTAATAGAATGAAGACATGTTTGGGGAGAAAGCTTCCCAGAGAAGTAACTCATAACTTTTATGTCAACACTTCCCAAAATACTACCAGCCAGGTGCCCAGTGAACTGGTTTTCATCTCTCTCAGTAGCCCTTTGCCCCCACCAGGAAAATCTTGTCCCTGAATTCAACCTCTGCTTCTCCCTGAGTCATTTCATGCTACAAAGCACAGGCCTGCATCCACCACTTTCTAACAGGAACTGCAAAAGGATGAGCACTCCTTTGGTGAGTTGCAGAAGCACCTGTCCTAGACTTTGTAGCTTCTCCATAAGGATCCTAGTGATGGTAATAAGGATCCATTTCTTAAATAGCAGACCAGAGAATGTGCCACCTTTCACCCCTGACCGTGAGGAGACACTGTGGCTCCAGAATCTCTCTATGTGACTCAGGTGGAGAACAGAGAAAAGCTTCCTCCTATGAGAAGCAAAGCAGCTGCCTAGTTACTGTTGCAAGTGATATCTCCGCTGTGTTAAATTACAGGTCATAAATGGAGATGAGATTATTCAAACAGGCAAGTAAACCCTGCGTCCGTTCTCTAGCTGAGCAGTTCCCAGCCCTGGCCCAGTGCACTGGCCTCCTACACATTCCAGCTCCTGCCATTCCCCACATGGAAATCCTTCCTGTCAGGCATGGACTAGATTGCTTTCCCTTACAATCCAGGCAGACTTTAAATGTCAGAGCATCTTTTGCCAACTGAACTTGACTTTCATAAGTCTCTAATTGATTTTTTTTTTTACATTTTTGTTTTATTTTGAGAGGTTGGCAGTAGGAGGAATTATAAAGGAAATTTCTTTATGTGGAAACTTTCAGCTGTTTAGTAGGGGCGTTGTTTGGCATCAGTTGTTACCTTTTTAGGCAATAAGTAATTATAGTCATTCTTAGCCTTCTTTTTGACCCTTTAAAAATCAAATTTTTCATGAAGGACTGATTTATTTTTGGGTGAACCCTACAGAATCCTAATGTCCTTAGTATTTAGACTTTATAATTTAATCCCAATTCTGAAATATCTTTTCTTTAGTCATTCAAGAAATTATTAGTTACTCAGTTTAGAGATAGATCATTCCTAATAATGGGGGTGGAGGGGGGGAATATCATATTTAGCGCTTATCTCCTGTTTTCTAGTATTCACTGGCCAGTTCTTACCTACTGGCTTTTGAAAGATCTATATTTGTTATCCTAGTAAACTTCATTGGCTGTAATTTTTTAAATAATTTTTATTTTTAAAAAGCCTTGCAGCTCTTTAGTTTTGCATGTCCTTAAAATGAATTACTTTCCCAAAACAGAAAGCATCTTATACTAGATGAATGGCTCGTTAATCATTGATTTTGTATATCTTACCACATGAGTTCTCCATCAGGGAAAGAAGGATTTTTTTTTAGTGATAATGACAAGCAAGAGCTGGTATGTTGTTGTTTCTTTTTTTAATGTGCTTTTGAAACTGTGACAACCAGCACTGCTGTCTCACAGATCCTACTGTCCTGCCCCCAGGAAGCAGGAGAGTAAAGGGAAGTATTGCTTGATGCCGTGGTGGTATGTGATTTTACCTAGATTTTCCGAGGGCCATGGTCTTCACTCTGCATGCTCCCAGCAGCATGTGTCCCAAAGTGCAGCACTACATGGCAGCCCTGGGTAGCTGCTGTTTTTATAGTAAGGAGCGGCACTAGCCATCAGCCCTGCTACCTCCTCTCTGAACTTTACCGTGCTAAACTTTATCATGCTTTTCTCAGGGTCAATTTTAAAAACCCCTAGGGTCATAAAGTTCCTTTTGGCTTTGGGGTGGTTCCTCGTTTGTTATTTTCTTTTTAATTTTATAGGCATAGGTAAAGACTGTTTTCTGTGCTGTTTTATAAAAACTATGGACTTCATGTTAGAAAGGTTCTGAAATGATTTACTGAGCTGCTGAAGTTAAGATTAGGGTATCTTTCCTAATCTTTATAAGACTGATAACATTTTGATAAAATGATTTTATTAAAAAATTTTAGATAGTCCTATTTTCCTTTAGTTAGATTGCCTTTTTCCCCCCATTTTTTCCCCCTTGGTTTTTGCATGTGTATAGTCAACAATGCTTGGTTTCCAAATATTGTTTCTAAAGCATTTTTTTTTTCAGAGACTCAAAAGTAAAGTGAAAGCAATCTCTGTATTGGGCAGCCCTCCTGGAGTAACTCTGAGCTGGAATGGGTCTAGGAGCCTGTGTTCTCTGTTTGTTCTCATGTGTTATGTTGATGGCATTCCCTTTTCGGCCACATCTCCCTCCCCATATTCAAGTAACTCCTTGGTCTGAGCTTTTCGGCTGCTTATTTCCCCTCTTGCTGTTGCATCCTCACCTTGTTGGTGACTCTACACTGCCACCATGTATTGTTTTAATTTTGAGCACAATGTGAATTCTTTCCAAGTGTGACTGATACGCCCTCTTTTGGAGCCAAGAACCCATAGATCACATGCTCTTCTCCTCTGTGAAATGAAACCTCTGGTGCTTCTTTCTTTGCCACCTAATTTCCATGTTTCAATTTTGACCAAAAGCACTTAGTATAGTAAGGCAGCTTGATACCTCTGTTGCATAGTCTGAAGTAACATGTGGTATCACTTTTATATGACAACCTAACGTCCCAAGAGATTATTAATAAAAAGTCCTGCTGTGCTGAAAGGAAGAGAGAGAGAGGGAGACAAAAAATAGAGACCCATTGGGCTCAGGGGAAGCTGAACCTGACCAGTGTGCAGAAAGAGGCAGAGACGTTCCATTTGTCTGGGAAGCACCATGCATACAGCTGTTTGACAGAAAGCACTGGACTAGTCATTCAGTAAAGAAAGCATGTTATCTCCTACCTGTAGCCTGAATAAAGCCATGATTGGTATGTTGTAGGAAAAACGGATCGTGTCCCTGGATTCAGCCAACACCAGACTGATGAGTGCGCTGACCCAAGTGAAGGAGCGGTACAGCATGCAGGTCCGCAATGGCATTTCCCCCACCAACCCCACCAAGCTTTCCATCACGGAGAATGGTGAATTCAAAAACAGCAGCTGCTGACGGGCTTTGTGAATAGACAGACTGTGGAAGGAGACCGAAGGAAATTGACCCACTCTCCTGTTCCCAGACCTTTACCTAGCCCCTCCAGGTTTACAGAATGTTGCTACTTCACAATGGCAATGTGGTGAGAAACTCTTGAATGAAGAAAGGAACCTTGTCTTTCAGGGCATAAGGCGACGACTTCCAAGGTCAATGCTTTTCCCCCACATCTCTATGTACATAGGGAACTTAGTTCTGGGCCATGTACAGAAAATACCACTGTAATATACCAAAAGGAAGTTAATAATGTAGATTACCTTTTTGATTATTACTATTTTTATTATTGTTTTCCTCTTGTTGAAAGCACTGCAGTTGTTAGAGGAAGTAAAGTAGGAACTGTTCTATGAGTGAGACATGAGCCCGTGGGTTCAGTAGGTAGAGACCAAGCATCTATCTGATAGAAGCACATGGTGTGCAATAGGACATTGTCAGAATGAATTTTTCAGGGATTCATCTACTAGTTTAAAAACCCCACTCTGGCCCCCTTGTCCTTTCAGAAAACATGCAAATACCAAGATCCATACAAAACAATAATTTATTCCACTGATCAACCAAGACTGGTTCTGTTTGGACAGCTAATCTGATTTGGGATTCACTGTTTCAGAGGACACAGACAAAAGCTGTTGCTTCAAAACTGGACTTTAGGAGTAATTTTGATTGAACTCCTGTCAATATGTTTATTTCCTCTGTCTACAACAGATGGGAATCTTCTCTTTTAGATAGGGGCTTTTTTTTTAACCCCAATTGTAATAAAGGGTGTTCTTTTTCCTCTTTAGAGTTTACAAAACTATAAACATTCGTGTCTCCACGTACCATCTTCATCTTCACATGTTCACTGCACTTTCCTCCCCATGGTGGGAGCTGTCATCACCAACAGGGTTTACTCTCCCCTGGAGAGGTTATTTAAATAGCTGTCCATAAGCCATGCAGATCAACACCCTTTCTTCCATACAGAAAAGGGCTAACCATACCATAGCTGGAATCTCTGAATATTTCCTATTAAAAATTTTTTTCTATTTGTTAAGTTACAGTTTTTGTTTGGGATAAAGATTTTATCCATTCAACTAGCAAATTTATAGACAGGGTAATTTTATCTCCCTCTTTAACTTTTAAAGTGCTTCTTCCCCTCATCCCCTCAGTAAGGAAAGGAAATCCAAATCTGAAGCATCACTCTCTTAAAAGTGATGATTACTCATGTTTCAAAAAGAAAAAAAAATTGAAAGTGTCAGGATGGCGCGTTCCAGTTGTTATTCCCATGCTCTTGGTAGATCTGTCAGTAATGACCCAATTTCAACTTTTGTCATCCATAGCTTTATGATTACAGAACAGAAAAAGTCATGGAGACTAATTCATTTCCTTTTTTCCAGAGGTATGAACTGTCATCTTGAATGCAGCCTTGATTACCAGAAGTATGGAATGTTACATGTTAAACAGACATTATATATACAAATATATATATATATATATATATATACATATATATCCACACATATGTACATATAACTGCACAAATAGGAAAAGTTCATGCCTTCTATACTGTTCAGATATAATGTTAAAAGGGTCTTGAACCTCTTTAAGCAAGATCTTAGCAGTCGTTTTACATTGAGAAAGCAACAATGTTTCTCAAATAAGTTTATGTCTATTTTAAATTATAAGCTTTAAAGAATTTTTATTCTAGAAAAAGGGGATGGAAAAAAAAACCTGAGGGAGCCATATGCATCAAGTGAGCGTTTCTCCACAAGAGAAGAAGGGAACGTGTATAGTTCCGTCTTTTGAGTGATGCCCAGACAGACACCAAGCCCTCCTTTTCACCGAGTCCCAGGCTTACATTTCAACTTCTTGAGCTCTGCCCTTTCTCAGGTGGATCTTTGTGATGAACCTTACATTTTAGCAACCTCACCATGGCCACATAACCCATAACCTTTTAAAACAGCCTATTTCATAGCAGTCCCTGTTTCTGCCAGACAGAGATCTAAAATGGGAGCTTCTCATTGTGTTTATGTGATGTGCATACTTTATATCCAGCTGTTTTGACACTTGCATTTTCTTCACCTTTGGTATTTGTTTTGCAAATTCTCACACCTTCTCTCCAAGCTGAAGGCACACTGTGGTCAAAATCACTCATTTTATTAGGAAAAAGAGGTAACTGTCCTGAAGTGCCCTTTGTTGGGGGAGGAAGAATGTAAGCATAGATGTGTTCTTGTTTCGGCTATTCTCAGCTCAAGCCATGTTTAATTGATTCTTTGTAAAGGCCTTCAGTTGTGCCACAGAAAACCTTGTAAGAGAACTGTCAGTTTCATTGACCTTAAGTATGTAATGTGGGTGATGTCTTGCCATTGAGTTTGGGAAGCTCTTAAGTGCTGATTATGGATTACAGAGGGATGATAAAATTACCTATATTGGGAATCGAAAGAAGCCCCAAAAAATCAAATATGCTTTTGATGGATAGAATGTATCATATTAGCATCATGGGAGCTCCTTAGAGGGCTCTTCATTGGAAGATTTAATGCCCAAAACATTTGGACAGATTATGCAGCCCTCTACTACCAGATTATCTTGAATGAAAAAGAAATAGTAAAAATAGTAATAATAACAGTAAGAATGTTACAAGTAAGCTGAAAGTTCAGAGGTGTTGACAGACGTTAAATGTTAGATTATCCTGTGAGCCCACTCCTGTCCAAACATTTTTCTCAGTATTTCTTTAGAGAACGCTGCAATCTGTAGAACCTACTCTGAAGGATTTTTTAAGAAGAGAAGCCAGCAACAGGTGACAATTTTTATGGAGATGTTTCTTTATTGGCTTTTCCTCAGTTCAAACAGGTATATAACTTTGCTTTGCTGAGAGGAGGAGGTACATGGCTGAAGAGAGGCAGATAGATTAAGAAAGCAATGTCTTGCACTTCCTGTTTCCCTCAATACAGCACTACATTGTGGGGTGCAGGATACATCAGGGTTGAGTGGAATTTGGAATTCAGGTGGTGCTTGTAAAGTGCTTGTCTAGCTGATAACAGACTTGAACATTAATGAGGACAGTGTTGGTAGGAGTTAAAAAAGATTCCTATTACCTTTTATATTACTGGAGCAATAAGCAATCTGAGCTGAAGCAGCAGAAAGAGTCACATTTCCTTCAGGTCATCATATTCCCTGGGTCTCTGAATAAAAGCCATGTCAGAGGAGAGATTATAACTATGTAACTATAAGAAGCACTTGAGCACTTGCTATGTTCCAAGCACTATCACCAAGGTACTGTTTGGGTTTCTGGCAGTCTAACAGTAAGAAAAAAGTGAGGTAATCATGTTGCTATAGCTTTTTGCTTTTTTTCATATGGTATCAAGTTGGTCAGAATTAGGTTTCTCTGACTGTTCTGCTTCTGTGTTTCCCTGTGATGGTGTTAAGACTATGAAAGAAAAAGAAAGATTACCTAAGACTGCTGTGAGCATTAACCTATGCCCCTAAGAATGAGCTTGACTTTGGAAGTAAAGCTTTTCAAATCTTAGTCTACCCAGGGCCTTCATTTATGGGTCTGTGGCTCTATAGACCCCTGGCTTTCACTGTGTTCTCAGAGGTATACCAGATTGGGAGCAGAGTTCTCCTTGGGAAGTCCCAGAGCAAAATAACTGCCATCAGGTGAGTTTGCATTAGTATTTGTTTCCCCTTCCTCGAGGGCTGGTTTAGTTATCTCTAGCCCGGAGTTCCTGAGAAGGCTGGTTATGGGACTGAGCTTGGGAAAGGAACCCTCTTCAGGATTACGTCAGTCCCGTAGTCTACTCCATTGTGACCTTGAGCCCCATGCAAGCTTGACACCAGACTCGACTTGTCACTGGGCCAAACCCAACAGCCACATGTCACAGCTTCACTGCATTTTCAGCTACACCTTTGAATTCCATCTTCTCCTGTCAACTGTGGAAAGCCTAAAGGGCTCTCTTCTCCATTCCCCCCTTTTTCAAGTCTAATAGTGAAATCTCCTGCTTACCCCAGCAGTAAATATTGCCTTCCTACCCCTTACCTGGGGGCCAGTAATTTGGGATACTTTGTTTTTTCAATATGCCAGTTGAAGGACTTAGTTTCTTAAAAGCAAGAAAGGAGTGTTGAATTTTTAAATAGAATCTCTTTTCATGTTTGAATGATTGTGTGTAGTTCTAGAGGCATTCTTGTTGTCATGACCCAATTATGTATACTCTTGGGTTTAGGAAGGACAAAAGTGATGAAATTTGCATGAGATAGAATAAGTATCTTAGGAGGAGTGAAAGAACCTTAGGAAGAGACTTGACCATAAGGAAACAAATGCATCAGCAGTCTCCTCAGTAGCCCAGAGTTTCAAGGAAACGGGAAGATTTCTGTCCTTTGCACACTCTGAAAATACGTAGATACATAGAAAGGCAGACTCTGTAGACAACACATGCACACACCCACACAAAACACAACTCCTGGGGCTTCCTTTTTCTGAATGTTAATCCATTTTATGGACTAGTGATTCCCAAATTTTGAGATTTTCAGATTTTATGCTCTTGTTAGCTTTTATGACAGTCATTCTAGATTCATCCTTAAAAATGTACTATATGTGTTATATGTATATATACGTTAAAGTGACTTGAAATTGATTTGGTTTGGCATTGTCTCAAGAACCCTAGATATCATTATTGATACCATGGGGAATCATAGAAATAAAGTTGAGTATCACTGATCTGAGAGTAGGATCCAAAAATAAGTAGTTTCAGTTCCTGATCAGTTAAGCCTCAGGTGTTTGAGTACCCAACACAGCAAGACTTGGGGAATGCAGTGAGCCACCCAAGGAAAGGAAAATGGTAGTTTTTGCCCGTATTCAGCATACATTTTAATTTCCTACTCAGTTGTTATTTTTCATTTAAATACCCTCATTTAACCCTAGGAAGGTTGGGTTTTTTTGTTTCTTGTTTTGTTTTGTTTTAGTTTGGGACTTAAAACCAGATTTATTTGTTGTTATAGAGAGATTTCCACAGAAGTTGTGTTTTAGAGACCTCCATCATCTATGTGGGGGTACAGATATTTATGTATAAATACATCTTACATGATTTCCAAACTTTCAAGGGAAACATTTCAATTCTCAGTTCAATAAAAGGTTAAATACTAATTGACTCAATGACCACCTTCAGAAAAGTTAAATAGTAAATTAGGTTAAATTTTGACTGGTGCTTAGACCTTTCCTAGTTATATTAACTTAAGCAGACAGCAGCACATTAACCTGAGTTACACCTGTGAGGAATTTACCTTCTAAATTTGATTTTGTTTTTCATCTCCAGGGCCTTAATAAGAGTGTGTTAACACACTACTATTTTACAATGATAGCTCTAAATAATTTATTTTTTATTTCAAGAGAGAGAAATACACCTTAGAAAAACAAAACCCAAGATTTTATTTTATTTTTAAAGCCATATTTTTGTGCTAGTAGCATTTAGATTGTTCCATATGTGAGATCCGTATCTGCATTTCATTACCTGGGTTTGTTCTAAAGAAGATTTATTTTTGTTCTGTGAATAATTTTTGATGGTTCTTGTACATGTACAGATATAGATACGTTTGAGGTCTTTTATTGCTATTCCTACAAAGACTACAAATAAACTTTAACTTTAAACATTTCAGACTAAAGTTGCTACTATATTTGACATATTGCTGTCTTCTAGCATGCACTTGGGTGACAAGGACACTTGGAAAGAAATGAGAAATGAAACATATAACAGAAGATTATTCTGAAGATATATTTTAACATTAAGAACAGTCTGTCTTAGCATTTCCCAAGTTCCATGTAATAAGATTTCAATTTAGGACAAATAAATAGTATTAACATGTATTGTGATAAAGCTGTTACTTTCAAATTCTGCAGAATTTGAAATCTCTTTAGTAACTTGTGGCAGGTAAAGTTTCCTCTGGTTATTAGGAAGTGTAGCCCCACTTAGCTTCCTAGACCACTACTATCCTCCGTACTTCTTCAGTTAGATTAATGGGGTTGTTTTCAGGATTTTTGTTGTTTAGTTCAGGTTTTTTATTTTAAATTCTTAATAGAAGTTCATTTGTCATTCCCAGGTTGATTGTTCCCAAATACACCCGTCTTCTCCTGTATCCCTGTTTCATTCTGTAAAATCCAGGGGTGCAGGTTTCATGTGTAGTCTTATTTTGCATTAGTTGTAGGTCTACGCTTTTTGGCACATCTTGAGTTCTTCCTAATCTTGTTCTACTAGGGATTAAAAAATTATAATTTACCCAAAATCCAGAGAAGATTGAATGAAAGGGAAACTGCGTATCCGTAGAATTGTGCTACTTTTTGTTCACTTCGAAGCTGACCCATTTCAGTCTGAATTGTTCGTGACCTAAAGTAAGCTTTAAGACTTCCTGGATCTGAAACATCCAAAAGAGAGAAAGTGTTGATGTCTTTTTACCTCATGGTCCTCTCAGCCCTAAACTATCCACCCATAAACCTTTATGCATATCCATACCCTGTAGTTGTTTTTAGCCTCCCTCTAGCTACCTGACTTTTTCATTTGCATTTTTACCAGTGGGAAAATACATAAATTAATTTTGTTAGCAAAAAAAAATTTTTTTAATGACAAAGGACACTAAAACAGATGACTAAATCAGTGATTTTCAATCCTGATCATCAGAATCACTGGGGAGTTAAAAAAAAAAAAAGAGGGGTACCTCCTGAGCCCCACCATTGAACAATTAAATAGAATCTCTCTAAGGATGGGCCAGGCTTTTTTTTTTTCTTTTTAACCTTGCCAGAGGATTCCGAAGAGTCAGAGGGTAAGGAGCACTAGTCCAAATCAACCTCTGAGCACTGTGTGTAGGGGCCTTAAAATATTTTGTGTCCCCAATCCTGAAACTGGGATAAGGTGGTTACAGGTATTTTCTTACCTTCTATTTGGAATTTAAAATGCTACTAAAACTCATAATATATACTTAAGCTTCCCACACACACACCTTGTCCCCACCAATCCATCCTTTAAATCTGTGAGGTAGAAATTCTCTCCATTAACATATGGAATTGATACATTCTGACAAAGCTGATCAGAAGACGAATTCCCTGTTTTGATGCCAGTTTCCCCACTGGCTTCAATTTAAAGCAGAAGGTAGATGGCTTCTGGTTTGGTGTCAGAAGCTTCAATGAGTGCACCCTGCAAAGAGTGCTGAAGGGCCCAGGCCAGAATCAAATATGCTGCATTTGACTTTAAAGAGTAAACAAGGCCGGGTGCAGTGGTCCACACCTCTAATTCCAACACTTTGGGAGGCCAAGGCAGGCAGATCATGAGGTCAGGAGAATAACACCATCCTGGCCCACATGGCGAAACCCCGTCTCTACTAAGATACGGGCATGGTGGCACATGCCTGTAGTCCTAACTACTCAGGAAGCTGAGGCAGAGGTTGCAGTGAGCCAAGATCGCACCACTGCACTCCAGCCTGGCCACAGAGCAAGACTCCGTCTCAAAACAAAAACAAAAAAAAAGTAAACTTAGAGAACTGAAAATTCCTTTGTCTACCTCCACCACCCCCAACCAAAAAGAAGGCCCCTAACTACAAGGAATAAACAACATAGAGCACTCAAAATTCCTTTGACTGCCCCCCACCCAAAAAAAAGGTTCTTAACTTTTCTTTACCTAAAGTCTTATTACTTGAAACTTATCAGTTGCTAAATTACACCATCCGTACTTGTTTTTTCAATAGCAAAATATACCAAAAGCTCTCCAGTACCCCTGTCCACTCCTGGCAAGCATACAGTCACGTGCTCATGTGAATTTTCCAAAATCATGAGCATTTTGTAAGATTCAACTGGTTCTATGAAATTATAATAAAGAGTATTACATATCTTATTATAATTTGTATATTGTGTGCTATATATTCTTTATATCAGTAAAATTTATAATAAACACATATACATTATATACTTACAGACGCACATTACTGGTCTTTCTAGAAACTTGATTTTGTGAAATTCTAGAATAAATTGCCAGGGTGACATTTGTTTGGCCTATGAATAAATTGCAATAAACTAACAGGTAAATGCCAATGTTTGCTTGTCTGTAAAATTAAGATTGTGGCTAACTGGTCTATAGGGTACATCTAGCACTGACATCCTGTGGTTATTATCTGATATAATTGAGAAATGTATCCTTAGACCACGTTCAAAAATCAGCTTGAAGCTTTTCTCTCAGTATTTAGGAACAATTCTTCCTCTTCACAGTCTCCCATGGCACAATACTTTTTAGAAACCAAAAATAAGTCTGGAACAAATATATATTCGGAACACTATGGTGATGATGTTGATAATAGTAGCCGACCAGTTATGGTGGTTCACTCTTAATAATCCCAGCCTTTTGGGAGGCTGAGGCAGAAGGATTGCTTGAGCCCAGGAGTTTGAGTTTGCAGTGAGCTATAATTGCACCACTGCACTCCAGCCAAGGTGGACGGAGCAAGACCCTGACTCAGTAATAGCTAATGTTCATTGAGCACCAACTGTGTGTCAGATTATTTGCTGAGCACTTTATATGGAATATATAATTTAATCGTAACACCATCCATATGAGTTAGCCCTTATTATCGTTCCTATTTCATGAGGAAACTGAGGCTCAGAAAGACTAAGTTACAGTTGGGCAATGGTGGCTCACGCCTATAATCCCAGCACTTTGGGAGGCCAAGGTGGGTAGATCACCTGAGGTTAGGAGTTCAAGACCAGCCTGACCAACATGGTGAAACCCCATCTCTATTTAAAATACAAAAATTAGCCAGGTGTAGTGGCAGGCGCCTGTAACCCCAGCTACTCAGGAGGCTGAGACAGGAGAATCGTGAGAACTGGGAGGCAGAGGTTGCAGTGAGCCAAGATCGCACCACTGCACTTCAGCCTGGGCAACAGAGAGCCAAACTCCATCTCAA